>NC_084733.1:47942292-47984792 GCF_033978785.1 Entelurus aequoreus | reverse complement strand
ATTAGAAAATACTGAATAAATGTTTTAAAGAAAGTAATACTAAGTGAATATCTGTTTTTGGCCTTAAAAATAAACATTTTACCGAGTACTATAATTAAATTGACTAAATCATGATTGTCAATGAACTCTCCTAAAATAACAGAAACCACATTAAGCTTCATAAACAAACCAATCCTTAAACACATTTTTTCAACTTTCACCCAAAACAAAGACACAATATGACAATACCAAAACAAATGCAGGGTGGATTCAGGCTCCTGACAACAAAATCTGCAATCATCTGACTCTGTCATATTCCATAATTTTAACATTTTCCCTGTGGGTAAGAAGTTATAAATAATTTTAATTTGAAAATAACGATTTTGCACATCGATAGTGGTTTTATAGATTAGTTTGAATATGGCATCCCATGGCAACGGGCAGTCAAAAAAGTCCTCCCATTTTCCATTTGTGTTGTATGAGGCAGCCTTCAAAGATTTCTTTATTAAATAAAAATTATATATTTTTCTATTTATTTTAGTTCCTTTTTGCCAACTAGAATTTCTTATTAGAGGTTTACAAACTAATAATTTAGTAGTTCCATAATTAATTATTTGTTTCCATCTTTTCCCAATTACTCCAGTTAGTTGATAAAATGAAAAGCTTGAGCAAGCATCACCATCAATAGCTCTAAATTCATCATACTTCATAATTTTACCATTCTCATTGATAATATCATTGACAAAAATGATTCCTCTTTCAAACATATTTTTCCAAAAGAAAGGCTTTCCATCTATTACAATATTAGAGTTCATCCATATTAACTGCTGCAAAATATCGTCTCTTTTTTCTGGCACATAAAATTGAAAACACCACTATGAGTGGATTGTTTCCTTTATGAACCCTGCCATGTTTCCCAGCAGACTCTCTGGGAGGGGATCACTTGTAAAAAAGGATACAATTTCTTTTGATACAGTACATGTTTTTTGTCCAACAGGACATTTGTGTACCACTCAATGTTTAAATACATATTTGCAACAATTGATGCTTTTAAAGACAGACACATAGCTTCAAGGTTGAGAAGTTTCAGGCCCCCATATTCATACTCTTTGTACAAAACCTTTCTTTTAATCTTTTCTGGTTTGCCGTTCCAGACAAAATCGAAGATCCTCCGCTCATGAATCTTAAAAAAGTTTTGTGATGGAGCTGGTAATGACAAAAACTAATAAATAAATTGAGGAATAATTAACGAGTTGGCAATAGACATTTTACCATACAAGGTTAGGGATTTCCCTTTCCATAATTGCATACTTTTGTCCAGCTTTCTTAGTCGATTATCATAATTTACTGAGCATAGATCTTCCAGATTTTCTGGGACAACAACACCAAGTATGTTAACTGGTCCATCTGTCCACAAAACAGGCACTTTGCATTCCATTCGAAAGGACGTTCCCTTTAGATTTCCGATCCTTAACATTTTACATTTATCATAATTAAGCTTAAGGCCAGATTGCTGTGAAAATATATCAAAGATTAAGAAGGTTCTGCAAACAATGAGGAAAAATCTTATCTTTGTGAATCAGCCTTTTCTGACATGAACTTCATCAAGAACAAACACAGAACACGCCTCACTGATGCACATCTGCAAGACTCACTCAGAGTTGCAGTGTCAAGTTACACACCAGAGTACAACACACTAGTTAACAGCATGCAATGCCAGGCTTCCCACTAACTGACAAAGAAACAGATAACAGATTTGGTGTCCAGTTCAAAGTGTGACATGATTTAAAAATTTGAGAGTTTACTTTTGTATTTTACATGAGTTATTATTTGTACAAACATGGTGCAAAGTAATTCATGATTTGTTAAAAAATGTTAGTGGCTAGCTAGTTAAAATGGGATATTGTGATTTCACAAGACTGTCTTAGAAGTGATCATTTGAAAATATTCAATTTGAAAAATGTGCACTTAGAGAAAATATAAAAATAAAGTGTTGCATATTGATATTTATCTGTTTCTATATATATTTATTGTGAGAAATCATTAAGATGATCAGTGTTTCCACAAAGATAAATATCATTAATTATTAATAATAACAGAGTTAAAGGTAAATTGAGCAAATTGGCTACTTCTGGCAATTTATTTAAGTGTGTATCTAACTGGTAGCCCTTCGCATTAATCAGTACCCAAGAAGTAGCCCTTGGTTTCAAAAAGGTTGGTGACCCCTGGTCTAGGAGAAGGATCTCTGATATAAAATACCCCTTCCAACCCGCACCAAGCCAGCGTGGAAGGTGTAGGCTAATAACCAGCATGAAGAGTACGCCAAGAGATCGTTAACTATGGCAGAAACATGCTGAGGCTTTCGTCCAGCAGTGGACTGACAACAGCTGATGATGATGATATATATATATATACATATATATATATGTATATATATATATACATATATATATATACATATATACATACATATATATATATATATATATATATATATATATATATATATATATATATATATATATATATATATATATATATATATATATATATATATATATATATATATATATATATATATATATATATATATATATATATATATATATATATATATAACCAACCAGAAATACAGCAGACTTTGCAACACTAATAGATAACATATATGACAGATTATAATAGATAACATATATAACAGATTATTAACAGATATATACAGATTCATATAATAGATATGACCAAACACTAAATTGGCCCTAGTGTGTGAATGTGAGTATGAATGTTGTCTGTCTATCTGTGTTGGCCCAGCGATGAGGTGGCGACTTGTCCAGGGTGTACCTGATTGTAGCTGAGATAGGTTCCAGCGCCCCCCGCAACCCCGAAGGGAATAAGCGGTAGAAAATGGATGGATGGATGTTGATAATGTTTAACACAGCATTAACCATAAATAAATTGAAAAAGTTTCAGTTAGTACAGTACGTGTGATCGGTATTGGTATAGGCCGATCTCACTCATGTATGATTGGTATCAGAATCGGCAGCATAAAACCTCGATCAGTTTGTGGCCGTGAAAAACATCGCTGACCTGGAACAACTTCCAGATCTTGCGCCACATGATTTTTCCAGTTTCCCAAGATGACCGTCACAACGGAATTGCAGAAGATCCCGGAAAAATCCATATGATGGCGTTGTACAGAAGGCTAAGAATATGCAATATACCTGGGGGTTTACTGCGAACGGGGAAAACTTGAACTGTAGTAATAATTTTGAATACAGTAGATATTTTATAACTTTTCTGACACACCTTGCACAGTATAAGTATGTTATATAAATGTGTTAAAAGACAAGACACAAAATGACATCTGGGGTATTTCACCTGATCTTCTTCTCCCATTCCGTCTTGCAAGATGAAAATCTTCAGACTGGTAAGAATCTGCTCTTTTCACCCTCTCTGGACTACAGTGGTACTTTCCAGGACCTATGTTGTGGTGAACAGAAAATATTAGGTCTGCTGTTTTTTACTCTAAAGTACAACAACCTAATAATCATTCTGGTTCATACTCACAATTTGAAATGTCCACGATTGTTTCTTTTGCCTTAAATTAAGAGCAGGAGATATTTTTTCTTTTTTTCAAGATGGCTTAAAAGACATCATTTTATGATGTAAGGAGGACATTGTTGTGTACCTTTGGTGGAACAATAGTGTTGTGGTTCTCTAGAATGAGCCTTTTGATGTGATGGGACCAGAGACGCTTCTCTTCTACAGACTTGGCCTAGCACAAAAAGTCATTGTCCATGTTATTAAAGACACAGATGACGTATGCTGGCATAGTGACACAAAACACAATGCAGACTACAAACAGCACATCACACAACTGTGATGGATGTAATTTTCTGTGAAGAATCTTACAGTGGACGAAGGAAGCTGCTAAAATACTAATATAACATTTTCCTGATGCCAAACAATGCAGAGGTCTGCAGGTTTTCGGACAAATTGCCTTGTAATTGGATAAATGCCTATTTTAATAGGTGATCGGATACTTTTGGAGAGGGTAAGGTGCTATCTAAAGGGAATGCCTCCACAAGCATCTTGCAGACATACGCAGAAGTAAGTTATGAACGTGACTGTGGAGCAAAGTTTACACCATAGCATATCCAATACATATTATCTAGAGCATAATGTAGAAGTCTGCATAGCTGCCATTTTAGATTTGGCCTTCAATTCAGAAGATCACAACATTCTAACAATCTTTAATAATGGCTTGTACAAGAGTTGCATTAATTGGTTTGCTAGCTATCTCAATAAACAGGTACAATGAGTGAAGTCTGAAAATATTGTGTCAGATTCGCTTAAGACTTCTAAAAGTGTGCCCCATGGTTACACATTGGGCCCCAGCTTATATTCCATCTACATGAAAATTATGTGGCTAAGAACTGAAAAAACCCGCCATCTCCTCATTTAGTCCTTCACTTCACTCCTCAGCATCCACATCTGTCCTTCAATTCAAAGAAGACCAAATTATTTTTTTTGCCTCTGATTTTCCTTTTTTTATACCCACTATTGTAATCTATATAAGCTGATAGGCTAGCTCAACATGGGGACTTTATCACTGGCTACATGAATATAAGAATATTAGGAAAAAACCCTCAATGTCTCCCTCTCGTGCATGGCGGACCGAACTGTGCGGCATTTTCCAGAGTACCGAGTCCCTATTACTTACCTGCACGGTATGAGGCTGCTTGGGATGCTTGAAATGGATGACGCTGAAGAGGAGGGGATCCTTTGCATTGTCCAGTAGCATCAAGGTTGAACACTGAGATCACAGAAGAAAAGTCCAGTTAGGTTAGATTTTAACTGATCCTGTTCTCATAAAAAATAGTAACATACAGTATGTAGAAGTTTGTCATTTTAAAGCTTAGAACTTTACTTTTTATACAAACAAGTAGCTCTGACAGGTGCGGCAGTGTTTCCCACACATTCATTTATTTGTAGCGGCCCGCCACGAAAGAATTAAGGCCGCCACAAATAGATTTTTCGGCTTTTTTTTTTTTTTTTTTGGTCCTGTCCAGCTTCTCAGGCAAATCATATAGTTGATTTGCCTGATTTGTTCAGATTTACTTTACAAAAGAGAAGTGTAGGATCAAGATTTTTGGAGCTTTTTGTTCAGTGGATCAGATGTTTGATGAAACTCTGTGTCTATCTACCACCACTACTGTTTTCTGTTTATTTGTTACTGACTGTGGCAGGACACCTCTAACCTCTGTTTCACTTTATGTTGCTGGTAAATAATATGGTTGTAGTAGTAGGCTAAAGTTAAATTATTTAGTATGCACTAATTAAAGGGGCAGAGCTTTAAGAGACATTTTAGCTTTTATATTTTTATAAGATATATTTTTTGTAAGAATCACAATTAATAAATATATTTCAGTGAATAACTTATTGTTCAAATCAGTATATAAATATGTACATAAAGTGTTGTAATTATATTGTAAAATGGATGGATGGATGGATGGACGTTTAAAACAAAGCTGTTATTATTAATTAGTAAGTATAAATTTTTTGAGCCTTTTTAGAGAAAATCATATCATTGTAGTAAATTATGCAAATTACTTGATGATGTCATGGTGACCACGCCCATAGCCACGCCCCCACCGCCACAGGTATCTTGGCAGTTTATGGGAAACACTGTGCGGTGATGCTTACGTTGCTGTCATTTGTTTCTTAAAGCTATTTTATAAAATGTAACAATAATTATGAATGATTGTACCCATTGTTTTGTTATTATAAGACATCTTTTTAATAAAATAAGCAAACTTACTAAAATATGTGTCTTGTAGACATAGTGTTCCCCTCTTTTCTTGGTAATGAGCAGCATCTTTTCAAGCAGGAAGAGTGTACGACTGTTCTTCGCCCGCAGCACATGAAATGTGCCCTCCAGCACCAGCTCACCATAGGTTGTCAGGTCAAGACCTTTCCAGTTGATCAGAAGAGACTGTATCTCCTGCACATGAACACATAAGCACACACACACACACACAATACAATCTTTATGTGTGAAAACAATCAAGTCATGATTCAAGCCAAATTAAATTTTTACCAGCAGTTAAGACTCTATGATTTATGGACAAATAGTGAAAGTTGCGTTTTGACAATATCTGGGCAGGATATATTGCACGATTAATCAACATCAAGGTTTTAATTAGCTACTTAACCACGAGAGGCTAAGTTTTTGTTTCTTTCTTTGCCGTCACCGGCATTTGATTGACAGACATTTTGGCCAATCAGAATTGTTGAGCCTCGCGTTTGTTTGCCTCTCGCTTCAAACAGGGAGATAGACGTCTCACTCTGTCTATCGCCTTTCAGCACCTGAGAGCGTTTATTTAACAGTAGAATTAACTGAACGCAGTGAGCCCTCTTTTCAGTCATTCACAATCTTTGTATCGGTGGGCGGACAGCAACTCAGCAAGACCGGACACACAGGAAGCACAAACAGAGAGCCTTGCGACACACCATTGAGAAGTTCTGCAAAAAAAACATTAGGATGGGAAAAAATATATGATTCCAAACCAAATGTCCTGTTGTGGTAATATATCAGCTTCAAATCAAACAACCAATATGAGCCCATCAACCTGGACGAATGAGCGAGAATGCTGCGATCACGTGATGGCAACAAACAACATCCGACCTAGTTTTTCCAACTTGGGAAAAAATTGCACTTTAAGATGTTCAGTATTTATTCAACTTAAATTTTTGCTTACAGACATAAGAGTCTATTTTACTTTTTTATTTATTTAGGATAACAGTTATTTACATTCCAATTGCAGTACAATGTTAAACAATTCTACAGTAATGAGAAATAAAAGTTTATATAATTTTAAATGGTTACTTCCACTGTAATGATTGTATCTGTAAATTATTTAGTTTAGGAGTATGATGTTGACAAACGCTCTGAGTACGGTATGTGCATAATGCCAAATATTTTTGAAAAGGAGTTTATTGCATATTGTTTTTATGTGTGGCACCTTGAGACAAGGATATGTTGATTATAAGGCTGAAACGACGCGTCGACGTAGTCGACGTCATCGGTTACGTAAATACGTCGACGCCGTTTTTGTGCGTCGACGCGTCGCATATTTACGTCACACTACCGTCATGGCGGAGCGCAAAGCAGACTGTGCGAGCGAGGGGGAAAAAATCACGCCAAAAGTGGTCAAAAGTGTGGGAGTATTTCAATACACGGCCTAATAATGTTGTTGTATGCACACTGTGTCGAGCGTAAATGGCCTATCATAGCATAGGCAGCACAACGGCTATGAACGAGCATTTGAAAAGAAAACCATCAACTAGTCAATCGTCCGCGCGAGTATACGTTGTCATCATTACACAAAAACATGAATGTGTCATTTGTATCTGCTAGGGGTGTAACGGTACGTGTTTTGTATTGAACCGTTTCGGTACGGGGCTTTTGGTTCGGTACGGGGGTGTACCGAACGAGTTTCTAAGCTAAAGCTAACTTTAGCTGCTAAAGTCTTAACAAGCTGCTTCGCTCCTTCTGCGGCTGCCTCTGTCTCAGCACGCAGCATTGCCCCACCTACACAACCATCTGATTGGTACACACAAAGCGTTATACAAAGCGTTATCAGCCAATCAGCAGTGCGTATTCAAAACGTTACCAGCCAATCAGCAGTGTGTATTCAGAGCGCATGTAGTCAGCGCTTCAGCGTGGAGCAGATAGGTGTTTAGCAGGTGAGCATCAGGCAGCGGACTCTCCCCAAATGATAATAAACACCTCCCAGTCAACTACTAGTAACATCACTATGAGCTAGGGATGGGCGATACCACACTTTTAGGATTCGATACGATACCGATACTTTATCTTGCCTTTTCATCGATACCGATACCATTAATTTCTTATTGGCAATTTTTGTCAGTCAAAAATATTATTACTATTGTTATTATTTAAGACAAATCACAAGACAAATACAGACCATTTATACCACATTTATTATGGTCAATATATAATAAAAGTAAAATTAAAATAAATAACAAATATGAAAAATAAATTAAATATTATATATAATAATAATTATATATAATAATAATTAGATATTAGGGCTTTCCAATTAACTGTCAAATCCGAATCGCAAGAAGCTGCAGTTATTTTTTAAAGTTCGTGATATAATTAGCAATTAATGAAATATGAAATAGGTTAATGTTTTCGAAATGTAAGAAATGATGTTACAGATTAAAACCAAAATCACATTCAATCATATATTTCAAGATTTTCTTGGAAAAAAATAAAACTAATGCAAAGATGAAGAATCTCCAAATGTTATCCCTTTCTTATCTTGTTTTAAATACTCAAGCAATTTTCAACTAACAGTAAATTCCCCTGTGTGGAAATTATTTGAATTTAGGATAATCATTTAAACAAAAATATTCAGTAAACATTACTAAAAAAACAAAAAAACAATGCCTGTTTTAAGTCAACAATTGGACAACACTGGATATGCCTGGCTGCATCGCTGTCGGCTGGCTGTGTGTGTGTTGCACGTTGACGACGCTCATTCGCTGTCTCCTGTCACGTGACTGGGCCAGCTCTATACTCTGCCAGGTACAGGGGTGTCCCAGCACATAGTAAGTTAAGTAAGTCATCAAAAACATCTGAAAGTGATGCTTGCACCCCCCACACGCCGTTTTTTGGTTTATATCGATACTTTTTTCAGAAAAGTGATGCCAAATGAGTAGCGTGTGAGTATCGATATATCGATACCACAGGATCGATACGCACATCCCTACTATGAGCCCGTTGACCTTCTAGGAATATAAACTGGAGCTCAGCTCACTCGCAGTCCTGGCTTGAGGTGAAGGCTACCGGTAATTAGCTCTCAGTTCCAGCCACATCGACCCCTTCTGAGCGCTTATTTTCAGCTGCTGGGAATATTGTAAACAAGAAAAGAACCAGAGCATGTAGACATGCTAACCTTTCTTCATTACAACTGTTAGTCACTCACTGGAATGAGTAGAATTGGTTATTGTGTACTGTGTTGGACTGGATGTTTATTTTGCACATTTTAAAAGCAATACTTAATGTTTACAGTGGTCCAGAATATTTAGATTGGCACTTTTTTGTATTGGATGTTTATCTTTATTTTTGCACATTTTAAAGCAAAATAAGCAATACTTTTACTTTTGAAATGCTTATACTATTGCAGAATATTACGATTTGCACTGGATGTTTACTTTTATATTTGCACATTAAAAAGCAAATAAGCTACTTTTAATTTTGTTAAATGTTAAAAGTTTTAAATGTTTACATTGTTACATAATATTTTGTCATGTTGTTGTCAATGTTGACTGAGTGGCCATACTTTTTTTTTTTGTAAATAAAAGCAATGCCTTTTGAAAAAACTGGCCTACATTTATTTTTTCATCTTCATTTTGAATAAAAAAAATAATCGGTAAAAGGAAAAATAATCTATAGATGAATCGAAAAAATAATCTATAGATTAACCGATCAATCGAAAAAAATAATCTATAGATTAATCGATAGAAAAATAATCGTTAGCTGCAGCCTTAGTTGATTAACAGTCTAAAAGTCTTCCTTCACTTGTTATTTTCGCAGTTTTATGCATTTATACTAAACAAATACAAAAATAACAAATCAAATTGCTAACGCAATTTTGGAGAATTTTTTTTTCTTCAAGACCATGCAGCCCTAATTTACACTATTTTAAGAGACAAATATGCAAGTGCACTGCAGTTTCATTCTTACTTGCAGTACATGTGTGTGTTCGACAAACCTGCACTCTGACAGCATGTTCATGCTTCCTCTTCATGTCGTTGATGTACCAGGCCACACCTGTCATAGTGTCTATGGCCTCCTGGATCACCTCATAACCCTCCTTATTTTGATCAAAGTGCTTTGCAATTTCCTGTAAAATGTGAAAAACATTTAAAACAATAGCATATGGGGATTTTTAAAAGACGAACCCCTAACCCATTGTATAGAATCAAACCCTACCTGTAGCAGTAGGTGATATTTCAGGATCCTCTGTACAGGCTTGAGGAGGAATGAACCTAAAGGTAGGGGACGCTTCAGAGCAGCCTGACGATCCTTGAAGAACTGTGACCGAGTTTTACTCCTCATGCAGTCAGTTAATGCTGCTACTGAACTGCAAGATTGTGGAATGATGTTTGTTAAATATTTCATCATGGAATTGTAAATGTACTCTTAAAGTATGAGCTTCTTACTTTGGATAGTTGGTGCAATATTGGGTGTAAATTTCAAAATATTCACTCTGAGGGCACAAAAAGCAACAACTACTTGAAACACGCTTATTTCCTGAGTTTTTTTTATTGATGTGAGTAAGATAAAAACGCCCACCTTTTCTACAAAGCATTGAGCGATGGCCACGGGGTCATTTGCACACATGTCCAGCGACTGCAGCAACTCACTGACAAACACAAAAATATATAAAATGATAAGAGTTCATTGACAAAAACATCACTTACAATTGAGTGAAAATAGTGATTACATTCAACCTAACATACATACTATACCTATGTGAAAGAAACTACAGCACTAATTCTAAAATGCCAAACTATGTCTTCTATTGGCCACTAGAGGGGAGCGAACACTGTAAATACTAGGCATAGTGTACAGCATGTGACACAGTAATGAGAATTTCAGTTTTGTTTTTTAAGGGAGCCGATTTTATTGGCTCTGCTCCCGAAAATCTTTTGACCCCAAATGACTCCTTAGAAATTAATTTTACACATTTAAGCAACAAAAAAAAGTTAATGTAAATATATAGTTAGATTAAATGTGTTTTATTTATATGCTCAACATGCAACATTTTGTCATAAAAAGACACGATTATGAATTAAAAAAAAACACAGAGCCATCTCAGTTAGGTAACAAGGTCCAATTTGATTGTATATTATTTTTAAAATGTCCAACTGAATAAATGTAGTGTTATTATAATTAACATTAACTTACACAGTTAAGACGTTCCTATTATGAGGCAGTTTGTTTTACACATAACTTTGATAGATAGGGTGTTTCTTTTTAAAAAGGCAAACCAATATGGCAAAATCTGTTTAAGTCATTCCAATACACACGGTTAGAATGTCAATAAAAATCCAAGTGACAGTGGCATTAGCAAAGTGGCTCCTCACAGTCAGAGGAATGTTAGTAAGTGTGTGTTTTGGCAAGCAGCAGGTTCAGAAATGACCACTTGCTGACGTTAGTTGTGTTTAGTGTCTTTAGCGCACATTTGGAGTCAAAGATCTTTAGCGCACATTTGGAGTCAAAGAGTATCACAATATTCTTCTGTGCTTGGTTGTCTGATAACCGATTATTTTATACAAAGAAGTATATGTGGAAGTAGTGGTTTGCTAGGTTCCTCTATCAGTTTTGTTCGTCTTTATTGTTCATCAAATGACAATGACATACAATATTTAGAGTGAGGACAAAAAGGTTCCTCTATCAGTTTTGTTTGTCTTTATTGTTCATCAAATGACAATGACATACAATGTTTAGAGTGAGGACAAAAACCTACCTGTTAAATTCATAAATGTCCTCAATGTTTCCAAAAAGGGCGCACACAAGCTCTGGCCGTATGGAGTGGTTGCTCGTATCTATAATGTGAGCCAAATAGTCCTGGAAAAACAATGGAGGAGTGGGGAAGATAAAGATACATAAAAAATAATGTACATCATTTTGAAAATGTATTATTGTACTGTACAATGCTCACTGTAGCAGATTAATAGGAAAGAGCGAGGCTGACATGAATCATACATTACTTCAGAGCTCATTCCCTTCCTGGGACTCAACTCCCATTAGACCTCACTGTGATGACATCCTGTAAAATCCCCAGGAGCCCAAAAATGTGGATGACATGTTGTCCTTCATGCTCAGTTACACACTCACGGGTCATGCAAACAAGTGGCAGGGTTTGTTGACGAGAGCCAAACACTCACATGTGGAAACTAAGTAAAATAGCACACTAGCAATTTGTCCTGACACCCAGATGATGTGCTGCAAAAATAAGACATGCATCGAGCCTAGTCCACAAATCGCACACGTAAAAGGACTGAAGCTTGTTTAGGATGCAGATTGCTGCACTATTAGAGCGCCAGCCACACATGTGACTAGGGCTGCAGCTATAATCTATCGATTATTTTTTCGATTAATAGGGTAAAACACTTTTTAGCCTCAATGCGACTTTTAAATAGTTTAAATTAACAAAAAAATATAAATGACCTGTATTCTTTATTTTTATTAATGTACATAACATTGAAAAATTACAACAACAAAAAAAGAATAATGTGTAGCCCGATTAACATGAACCAGGTGATAGATAATTAATAAAGAACCAAATTAAATAAAAATACTCTGATAAAGTATTAGAAATTGAGTGACAATGCATTCAACAATTTAACATGTACACATTTGAAAATGTATTAATTGGAGGACTGGTGTTTGATGAAACAATTTGTTAGCATTACCATATAAATTATAAATGCTAACAAGTCCTCACATGTGTTTGAATTAAACATTTGTTGTGCAAATTAAACATAAAATATGTCAATAAATGACCAAATAGACTTACTTTTCTTTCTGTTTTCTGTCTGTTGCGCTTAAATATGAAGACTGTTATCTGGTAAAGTTGAATCATTGATATAGTGTATTGTGAAATGCCACATCTGCTTGGCAGTGCAAAGATTTCACCGCGATGTCTGTTTTTTTCCCACTTTTAAATAATCGCAACCCTCTCATCTTCTCTGGGCCCTTTGCTTTCTTTCCATTTTTTTCTGAGCCATCTCTCTCTGTAGGCACTCCATTAGTTTTAGATGCAGCTGTATATATTTTTACATATCCTGAATATTTTTCATCAATATATTTTTCTATTGGGCAATGCTTTAAACTTATATTATTTAATAATTGCATATTCACATCTGGAATGTCGTACATCAATCTGCTGCGGTATGCCAGGAATTGGTATATTATCAATTTGATTTTTTTTAATACACCTCTTATATCCATCCAAAACTCTTATATTTTTTTCTATTTCTTGGCATATTAGTAATACTTGATGATATCCCGCCACTATCCCCTTCCATCTCGATCAAGTCACAAATCAGAATATGCCTTACCGCCAAAAGATTCAAGTTGATACGCTCACGGATCGTAGCAGTGACAGGCTATAGAGTAGTGGATGGGGGAATATATGCGTGAGAAATGCCAAGTGAGGCGTGAGAAAGGGTTAAATTGCGTGAATGTCACGCTCAAAGAGTGAGTCTTGTCAGCCCTGTTGCTAACTTACAAACAGACATAACATACAGTATGTATTATGATATGATTAATCAAAGTTTAAATAAAACTGGCATGTCCGTCTGTGTGTGTCCACCATTGGTGGGTGGTGGCAGGGCCGTTGGCATAGAAGAAAGTTCAGCCTTGTAACATAAATGTAAGTTATGTAGTAGGGCTGGGCGGTATACCGATATTATAGTTAATACAGGTATATTTTAGAAAGGGGTATATATTTGAGACAATTCCATGTGCCTTTATTACGTCCGTTTGCTCTTCTCTGCGCCTGCCGGGCAAAACACAGGGCATTCCATTTGGCTCAACCCTGCCCCTTGCGTGTTTATGTAGGCTTCTCTGACACAAAATGAAGCAACAAAACAAACTCTTTGAAAGAATATGGCGCCCTTGCGTCGACTCCTCCACTTCTGAGTGATGAAATGCTTTGGTCTGCGACTGCATTTGGCTATTGGTGAGTGACTAGGGTTGGGTATCGTTTGAATTCGAACGATTCCTATTCTTTGTTTCGATTCCGATTCCTGACGATTCTCGATTCCGATTCTTTTAAGAGGCAGGGTCAAAAAAAGTTTAGGATATTTTAAATGAGCTAGCTAACCTATAGTCTTTCTGAATGAAATAGTCTGACATTCTCCATCAATTTTAATTCTATTAACTTTTTATGAACTTTACTATAAATTCCTCACAGGGCTGTTTTCAACTAGAATATAAATATCAAATCTATGAACTTGAATATAAATATTATAAATTATGAATACATTTTCCCAGGGGTACACTTTCCTCAAGAGAGCTTTATTTTTGAAAACCTCATGACAACACATTTACACACAAGTGTATGATGCTGCAGGAAACCTCATGAAAACACATTTACACACACAAGTGTATGATGCTGCAGGTACTTAAAAATGTTACCGTGCTCCCACTGATGGGCTAACCTGGTGCAGAAAAGCAAATAAACAATAAGAAACAACTTGCAAAACCCAGTCCAGATTAGCAGCAGGTACAGTATAAAATCAGAGACAGTTTTTGTTTAGGAAAATGACCATATCCGCCTTCTCAGGCAGGATGCGTGAGCGTTCTGGACAGATAGTGTCTCCTGCTGTGGAAAATACACCTTCGCTGGGTGTGGAAGAAGCTTGAACGCATAAATAGGAGAAAGCGAGATATGACAGCAAAGGATAAGTCTTTTGTTGGTTCCACCGGACCACCACCATGCAGCAGGGTCGTCAGACATAAGTATCGGTGGAACGTCCTGGTACATATGCAGCTCTCTCTCCACTCGTTTCTTGATGGACATGGAGCTCTGTTATTTCGCGGTTATTTCATTTTTTTTTTTGTAAAGTAAAGCCACACTTTCGACCGCCGACGCCCGCTATCCATGCTTGAGCTTGACTGACTCGCTCGGCTATGCTAACACTTCCGGTGGTGGGCGCTTCTTCGTTGGTGTCCGGGGCTTCCTCTTCCGGTTCGGCGGACATATTTTTTTCCGGTCGGCGGACTGGTATCGAAAATAGGAATCGAAATTTAAACTTTTAAACGATTCCGGGAGAATCGGAAAGTTAGTCCCGGTTCCAATCGATACTCGATACCCAACCCTATGAGTGACTACAGCTTTATTTAAACTTACATCACTTGCTTGAGAACCTATAGCTCTCCTTGTAGCAACTTTATCACTAATCTCATCTGTTTATGTTGTTTACTTCTGTTAGCAACTTAGCACTGCTGCTCACTAGGTGTGTCAATTGTTTAGCTTTTCTTCGGCTTGAAAGTGCTTCTCTCCATAGCCTGTGCGGATTAAGCTACTGTAGTATAGCGACTGGGTGGCTGGAAAATTAGTTTTAAACTTAACAGCCAGCGGTTTCCACCGTAGTGAGCAAGTAGAAACTCAGTTTATTCCCGCGCACAAGTGTGAGGCTATAAACCTGGTAATGAACAAAACCTGCTTTGACATAGTAATGGCTAACTAATTACTCCTACATATAAACAACACATTACGTTACCACTTACAACACAATAATCTGAGTACTTTCAACACTGGTTATCTAGCCATAAGACACTTAGGCAACAAATATAAAAATATATACACTGATTACAGTGTCCTGCAGAAGTAGTCATCCCCCTGAAGGTTTTTGTAATGCTTTTAAAAAAAATGTACAAAGTGCTTAAAGGGAAACTGCACTTTTTGGGGGGAATTTTGTCTTTCACAATCGTTATGGGAGACATGACGATGGATGTTATTTTTATTTTTTTGCATTATAAAAATTAAATAAATGTGATCAAAAGTTTGCTTACCATGGAGCCTATGGGAGCCGTGCAATTCCGCCTATAAAACCTTTAAAAAAACATCCAAACACCTCCATTGATGTTTTACATACATGATGTAAGTATATATGTAATGCAGTAAACGGCACATTTATACTAATATATCAAATTTACGTATTTTGATCATTTTAAGCAAACACGGCGCATTAATTTTTAAAACGCATCACTACATTTGCTTTTTTTTCTTCACCATTGATTACTACTCACTGCAGACTTCAGAAGAGCCAACAAACATAATAAAACATCACTTCCAGTGCAACGTCTACTGTCATTAGGATGCCGGAGGCTGGGATGTTCATATATTCCCATTTAGATGAAGAATGACTCATAATCCTCACGAAGAAAAGGGGTGGGAGGCATGGGGACCAAGGGTCTGTTCGTCCTCGCCAGTTTCAGGTCCTAAATGGCTGTCAAAGTGTACCAACTTGTCGGAATACATACTCAGACTTCTTCTGTCCAGGCGACATGCATGATTTATGATCTACAATAAACTTACAGGGAGCAAGGAAGCGAGGAAGCAGCAGACCACTCGTTGTAAACATAGGGCCGCACGGTAGTGATCACGGCACCGCTATAAACAGTTCATCTGCGTTAGCGCTTCTAATAACATTATCACTAATACTTGGTTAATATTCAAATCACGAAATGTAAATTGTGTATTATTGGCGGTTTTTGAATGGTTATTTATTGGATTTTCTGGGCGCAATATTGGTGCTTCCATTGGCTGCGCTGTAAGCAGACTTTTACTTACGTTTATTAAATATTTAGAATGCATACAAAAAAAATCCATCCTTCATGTTTTTCACAATGATTGCGAATGATTGACAAAATTCCCCCAAAAAGTGCAGTTTCCCTTTAAGCACTTTGTACGTTTTTTTTAAAAGCATTACAAAAACCTTCAGGGGGATGACTACTTCTGCAGGACACTGTAATCAGTGTATATATTTTTATCACGGGTTAGGGCTTGAAAGTGATGCATTGGCCACATTCTTGTTCATACAATGTTGCGTATAATGACTCGGTTGACTTAAAGTCAGGTGTTGGGGATGCATTTAGGATGTGGGAGGCCATCTGCATCAAACAGCTGTTCTCTCCACTCCCGTGGATAGACAGTTAAGAATGAGAGGCATGTGAGCGAGTGATAAAACAACATCTAAAGGCATGGACGGGTGCAGTGTCAACAGCTGTCAGTGGGTTGTGTGTCATATCAAGAGGGAGCTTTGAATGAGGCCACGGTCTTCAGTTTCTTACATTTTCCCTTCATTTGAGTATCAGTGTGATGATAAAATACAGGATCTGTGTGATTAAGGCTGTTTTGTAATCACAAATGAGTAGCGAGTACATCTGTACCAGAATATGTTCCCACATTGTGGGCTGTGGAAAAACCCACTACTCTTTTCTTTCAATGGTTTGTGTTTGTGTTGGCTGGAAAAGTCTTGTATGACTGTTGACTGCGGCCAGACCAGGGATTTCAACCAAAATACTTGGAGGTTGAGGAAGTGCTCGTCAGATGCAAGCATCAGACGCCAGCGCAGAGTGAGACAAGGTGTGGAAAGGTGCTGGCTGGTTTATTGCCCGTCTGTTTCAGAAATTCATCACATGTTAAACAAAAGATCAACATTCGTAGCACAGGACTGTTTGACAGCTAAATGCTTCTGTTTCTTTGCTTTACATATGATTGAGGTTCAAAGAGTTTTCTCTTGCAGCAAGTTGTTGGTAAAAGATAAATAAACTGTTGAGTGGTCAAATTATTTTTTAATGCATCACATCTCTGTGATGTCCTTCGCTGGACTGCAAAGCTTTTAAGCCCATGAAAGACATGCACTGTTTTGTAGTTTAAAAAATAAATATAAGCACTGTCAATGCTCACTGCAATAAACAACACACCAGTTTATATACAATACTCTGACCAGGCCATAAACTGTTTCATAGCCATCATTATGGTCTAAGACGTATAATCACTGCACTCAGTTGCCAGATGTTAGGCCTAATTTTTGGTTCTTCACCAATTTGTTTCCATATTTAATGCAGGTGAAGACAGTAAATATACACTAAAACTTATATCTGCACAAGACAATATTTTCTTTGAACGGCTGTTCATTGGCTACAGACATGAAGTCTGAGTATTCTTCTAAATCAAATTCTAATGCTGACTTAGTGTACTGCTGGAAGGGGGATAAAAATCTAAATTTGAAATAGAGCCGGCAAAAAATTAACTCACCTCTACTATGCTGCGCAGGTCTCTGACGTACATGCGTTCTGTCTCAATGATCTCCATGACAACTCGGTCCATGTAGGTCAGCTTTGGGTTGGGCGCCATCGTGTCCGTGACGACAGGCGAGGCGATGTTGTCAAGGATCTCTGCACTCGCCTTGCTGTTGCATGTGCCGTTGTTGTTATTCCACTGGTTGCCGATCAGGAGCGGCTGCCATGCGCCACTGGAACCTGCGAGGCCAGAACTCTGGTCTCTTGTCTGCTCTACAGTGCTTTCAGTCGGGATCAGCTCCAAGTCTATGTCCTCCTCGCTTGGTATGGGTGGGGTGCTGGAGGATGGAAGGGTCACAGTGCTCCCAAAAAGGCTGTGACTGTCACGAGATGATCCAGAAGATAGTGTTGACACCAGACTCACTGGACGTTCCCCTTCTCCATCCAATGGCTCTACACATAGTTGACTGTAACAATCTCGTCCGAAGTCTGTGTCAACTTGCTCATGTTCTCCTCCAGTGGAAAGGGGTGAGGGAAACTGAGGACATTCTATATAGAAGAGAGGGATAAACAGAAATTGTATTTGTTATAATGAGCAATTTGGACAAACTAAGAAAAGTGACAAACTACATTAGACGGTAGAAACATTTTTCATTGCAATTATTTTTTACTACATTTTTTCCGGAAAAAAATACATCAATAAGTCACACAACATGTTTTGTCTGGTGTCACATCATGTGACACACATCATGTAAGTAACCCAAAAAATGTATCTTTCTTTGGCGATTTGTCATAACATTGTTTCCCATACAGTCATTAATGTTTTTTGACAGTCCGCTAGAGCTGTACTGTATAGTGAGTACTAGTATTTTTTCGTATCGGTTCCCAATTGGGTCAATCCTGAAGGACCGTTAAAATTCTGGATAAATGATTCAGCTATCTGTATTTTTTTTATCCAGCTGACCATCATTATTATTCACTTCAGCTTCTGCTGCTACCCATAACAATCAACTTGGAATAATCACAAATAAGGAAGGAACATTACATAAAAGTTTGTAACGCAACAATGTTTTATCCTCAAAAGTCCTTCAAATTTCATCTATCCATTCATCAAGCCATTTTCGATCGCTTGTCCCTCTCGGGGTTGCGGGGGTGGATGGAGCCTAACATTTCCGTTATTTTGTATGGGATAAATGGATTCCAAATTTAAATCAACCAGTGAAATGATTGTGTTTGTATGTATGTCTTTTCATGTGTATGCCACATGTGGAGACAAACTGTGGTTATCTGGGGTAAAAAGTTCAGTGGTCTGGGAATTTCAGATAGAGGTCAGAGACTGCCCTGGGCTGAGAAAGCGACAAAATCTTAAGGATTTAAAAAAAACAACTCGAATCAGTACTGACATTGTCTATTAGCAACTCTATGTATTTTCAGGAGAAACCTACTACTCATTGACATTCTACTGAATATTCAACTCAGCCTTGGCCAAGCTTAGAAAAACAGAGGAAAAAAAATATGAGATGAAAATAGCGGATAGGGAACTGGAGGTTTGTTTATATGCCCTTGTTGGCTGCTTTGGACATTTTTGAAAAATTTAATCCATATTCAGTTTCACATCCTTACTCTCAAGAGGAAAAATGTTCCTCAAAGACTTTCCTAAATATATGAAGTCATAGGAGTATGAGACTGAGTGGTACTGAGTTGCCACTGTGCAGAGAGCTCAATTTCTTGAGGTATTTGCAAGGTGCAAAGGGGTCAACCCCATTTTGGGGGGTGTTGAGGTGTGGGGGGGGCAGGGTTAAGGTGGGCGAGGTTCTGGGCGGGGTTTGGTAGTAGCGGGGGTGCATATTGTAGCCCGGAAGAGTTAAGGCTGCAAGGGATTCTGGGTATTTGTTCTGTTGTGTTTATGTTGTGTTACGGTGCGGATGTTCTCCCGAAATGTGTTTGTCATTCTTGTTTGGTGTGGGTTCACAGTGTGGCGCATATTTGTAACAGTGTTAAAGTTGTTTATACGGTCACTCTCAGTGTGACCTGTATGGCTGTTGATCAAGTATGTCTTGCAGTCACTTTCGTGTGAATACAGAAGCCGCATACAACATGTGACTGTGCCGGCATGCTGTTTGTATGGTGAAAAAGCGGACGCGTCGACAGGTTGTAGAGGATGTTAAAGGCAGTGCCATCACGGCACGCCCTTAATATTGTTGTCCGGGTGAAAATCGGGAGAAATTCGGGAGAATGGTTGCCCCGGGAGATTTTCGGGCACTGAAATTCGGGAGTCTCCCGGAAAAATCGGGAGGGTTGGCAAGTATGATAATTCGACTTTAGACCAATAAATTGAATCTATATCTTTCTTTGACGATTTGTCATAACATTGTTTCCCATACAGTCATTAATGTTTTTTGACAGTCCGTTAGAGCTGTACTGTATAGTGAGTAATGGTATTTTTTCGTATCGGTTCCCAATTGGGTCGGTCCAGAATGACCGTTAAGATTCTGAATAAATGATTCAGCTATCTGTATTTTTTATATTCAGCTGACCGTCATTATTATTTACTTCAGCTTTTGCTACTACCCATAAAAATCCACTTGGAATAATCACAAATAAGGAAGCAACATTACATAAAAGTTGTAATGCAACAATGTTTTATCCTCAAAAGTCCTTCAAATTTCATCCATCCTTTCATCAAGCCAATTTCTATCACTTGTCCCTCTCTGGGTTGCGGGGGTGGCTGGAGCCTACCCCAGCTGCATTTGGGCAAAAGGCGGCTTACACCCTGGACAAGTCGCTACCTCATCGCAGGTCCTTGAAAGTCACACACGCTATTAAGAGTTTTAGTGTCAGTTTGAAGTGAACACGCTTTACTCAAGTCTGTGTTCTGCACATGAATGCCATACATAAACATGATTTCCAGCTGAGTGTAATTGTAATTAAAAGAAACACAGTGATGGACATGTGTGGTCTTTACAAGATGATGACAAAACATAGGCCTTGGCGTACCTGAACCCTGGTTAAAATGATACTTAAAACATTACCTGCACTGTTAAAGGTTTTGAGATAGTGAGAGTTTGACCCTGGAACAGATTAATTACATTTCCGTTATTTTGTATGGGATAAATGGATTCCAAATTTAAATCAACCAGTGAAATGATTGTGTTTGTATGTATGCCTTTTCATGTGTATGCCACATGTGGAGACAAACTGTGGTTATCTGGGGTAAAAAGTTCAGTGGTCTGGGAATTTCAGATAGAGGTCAGAGACTGCTCTGGGCTGAGAAAGCGACAAAGTCTTAAGGATTTAAAAAAAATTAACTCGAATCAGTACTGACATTGTCTATTAGCAACACTTTGTATTTTCAGGAGAAACCTACCACTCATTTACATTCTACTGAATATTCAACTCAGCATCGGCCAAGCTTAGAAAAACAAAGGAAAAAAATTATGAGATGAAAATAGCGGACAGGGAACTAACTGGAGGTTTGTTTATATGCCCTTTTGACTGCATTGAAGATTTTTTTTAAATTGAATCCATATTCAGTTTCACATCCTTATTCTCAAGAGGAAAAATGTTCCTCAAAGACTTTCCTAAATATATGAAGTCATTGGAGTATGAGACTGAGTGGTACTGAGTTGCCACTGTGCAGAGAGCTCAATTTCTTGAGGTATTTGCAAGGTGCAAAGGGGTCAACCCCATTTTGTCAAGCTGGAGAAATGAGTCTGTGTTAATGTAATTCGACTTTGGACCAATACATTGAATTGTACGATGCACATGAATGTTAAATGAAATGGTTCAGGTAAAGGCTACTGCCAACTGGGGATGGAGAGCATAATTTGGTGCTGATAACTCACAGATGTCGCTCACATCTTGAAATCCACTCAACTACCCCAATGTTGATAACTGTTATGAATATGTTCATCATTAGATGTGTGTCATTAAAATTCAGCCCATATGCCCTAGAGAAAGTGTGGAAGAAGAGGATGGATTGGGTTCACTTTTACCCACTTCACTGAAAATACAACCCATTATTGTTCTCGTTGGAATAAATCAAACTACACAAGCCAAATATTTCACATGAGAGCAAGACAAAACTGCCAAAGTTCTGAAAGATTTGACATTTGGATGATGAGCTTCCAGTTTATTCACACGCACATATGTGGCACCCTACAACTTTCCATTATTCAGGACTATGCTCAGAGAGGCTTGTGCACCATGTTACTCGTGTCTACTCGCTCCCTTTTCTACTCTATCCAAAACAATGCAGTGAAAGACAGAAGCTGACTGATGTTTATGCTCTGTGAGACAACCATAAGGTTGATGGTGTAAAGGAAAGGCAAGCGGTGATATACCAATTTGTATATACCAATTTGAATAAACTATTTATTTGCTGCTCTATAGCTGTACCATGTCACACCTATCAAACTCACTTCCTCTTTTCTTTTTCACCTCCCACCCAACTCTTTCTCTGTCATAAATCTGCTGTGCTACAGTGTACTGCTGTTTCCCAAGTCAGAGGGAAGGGCAGGAATGGCGCAGTAATCTGTAAAGGAAATAGACACAGTTCTGGCACAGTTTCCTTACTCCAAACTTGCTTTCTGCAACAGGAAGAGTGTCTTCAAAGGCAGACTATAGCACAGTTTAGGATTCCCCTATCTCAAGACCTGAGCAACAAACTTCACTTCAGCACCAGCTCAGCTTCCACCACAGCTTTGATCAACCACAAGAGATTGGCAGGAATGATTAATGGTTGAAACCACACATTACATGTTTCCCATCAAGAGAGCCCCAGTGGAGCATTCAAGCCAGTGCAATCGAATGCAATACACCATGCAGAACAAAGATTATTTTGTGATATTCAATAAGGGCCGCACCTTTGTGAATATTTGCCTTAATCCATCTGGTTGTGGTATGAGGTCTTTCAATATAATAGTGTACAAATCAATCATACAGACATGATGAGGGTTGTGGCATTTAGACTCTTTCAACATCTGCTGCTAATCTCAGCAGGATGTAGACTGACAAAGCTGGACTTGTTATAGTGTACCGGTAAATCCTATCAGATGCACAGACTGGTATTGAATTAAGTTTTATACATAGCCACAACGACACCACCCATTGGTTTGTGGACTTCCGTTTTATAGTGTGCACTTCGGTATTAAGGCTTGTTATTTTTTAGAACGGAACATTACCGTATCTGTCTCTTTTTGATTTTCCTAGAATTGGACAGAGCTATTTTTGAACTGTCATCAATTTCAGAGTAAAACATCAGCCAGAGAATGCACCAGAGAGAGACTAACATTACAGCAATTTAAATATAATAAAAAATTAGAGGACTCCTGTTGTTTAAAGTAACTTGGACTATTGTAAATACAGTGGCAAATCCTTGCATTGACATTTTAACCTCCTCAAGGCCAGCATTCATTTCAGTGGTCTCTGGTATTTTGCATAAAGAGGACTATTTTTTCTGAAATTTGTAACTCTTGACACAAGTAGTACTGTAGTTCAAAAACATATACCAGTGAAGGGAAATGTCTCCCCGCCCGTTCCTTAGCTTTCTGGAAATGTGGCCCCTAAAACAATTTTGTTCAATACCCCCAATTTAAAACGTTCACCAAGTGTAGCCACTCGAGTCACGGTAAATAATGTGTCCTTTTAAAGGCCCACATGCCAATGACGTTTTGCAAATAATTTATAGAGTGAAATATACTAAAGTAACGTTGTACTGTGTACAAGTGCTATAATCCTTAAGACCAGCATATGTTAAATATAACCTCCACAAAAAGTATTTCCCACTTGCCATTCATTTGTAATTATTTATAAAGCAGATGTTCTTGCAAGAGGGCAGCACGGTGGCAGAGGGGTTAGTGCGTCTGCCTCACAATACGAAGGTCCTGAGTAGTCCTGGGTTCAATCCCGGGCTCGGGATCTTTCTGTGTGGAGTTTTCATGTTCTCCCCGTGACTGCGTGGGTTCCCTCCGGGTACTCCGGATTCCTCCCACCTCCAAAGACATGCACCTGGGGATAGGTTGATTGGCAACACTAAATTGGCCCTAGTGTGTGAATGTGAGTGTGAATGTTGTCTGTCTATCTGTGTTGGCCCTGCGATGAGGTGGCGACTTGTCCAGGGTGTACCCAGCCTTCCGCCCAGATGCAGCTGAGATGGGCTCCAGCGCCCCCCGCGACCCCGAAGGGAATAAGCGGTAGAGAATGGATGGATGGATGTTCTTGCAAGAGACAACATTGCGCATGTTACATTTAATGTTGCGCAGTGGTTGTTTGTGCGGAAGAATCCAGTATGTTTTGTTTAGCCCATTTCTTTACATACTAGTTTTAGAACCTCCTTTGTTTTAGCACTGCATCAGCAGAGCTTAACAAAGTCAAGGCTAGAGAGAGCGTATAATACATTACAAGACATTACAGGAAAAACAAAGCTCTAAACGCAGTAAATCATAACAGTCGTTCACTGAGTTTTAGGCTATGTCTACACTAAGCCGGATAATCCCTTGAATAAATAATGATTTAGCCTAAGCCCCGTTTCAGCCACACTAAACCAGCGTTTAAAGTTCACCTCCTCAGACAAATTTTTACACGGGTAAGTGCCCCGTGTATTTCTTGAATTTCCGAATCTTAGCTTTGTATGGACTCATTAATCGTTTACAAACTGAGTTCGGAGAGGAAGTGAAGTCAGAAAGACCGCGCCCCACACAGGAAGTGATGTCAGAGAGAACGCGCCACAGCCAGCGTCATAACAACCGGAGCTAACCACTGGAAAGATGGAGGCGAGTCATCCAGACATGCCTGTGTTTCTTATTCTTCTACATGTACCGTATTTTTCGGACTATAAGTCGCTCCGGAGTATACGTTGCACCGGCCGAAAAATGCACAATAAAGAAGGAAAAAAACATATATACGTCGCACTGGACTCTAAGTCGCATTTTTGGGGGAAATTTATTTGATAAAATCCAACACCAAGAATAAACATTTGAAAGGCAATTTAAAATAAATAAAGAATGGTGAACAACAGGCTGAATAAGTGTACGCCTTATGACGCACAAATAACCAACTGAGAACGTGCCTGGTATGTTAACGCAACACATCATGGCAAGAGTCATTCAAATAACTATAACATATAGAACATGCTATACGTTTACCAAAAAATCTGTCACTCGCGAGCGCTAAATCCAATGAAATCTTCCTCCCCGTGTCGCCTCTGGTACGTCCTTTCTTTCTGCTGCTCGATTGCCGTTCTCTGCTGGATGTTTCACTACGTCCAGCTTGTAATCTGCAGTATATGATTTCCTTTTCGGTGCCATTTTTGTTCAGCCCTTCTCAGTTTTTATAAGTTACCGCCAATGTTGATGTGATCCATTTTATAGCTACGGCAGTAGCGTATAGCATATAGCAGTTAGCATCCCATGACCCACAATGCACTTCTGCCATGACCCTCCCCCGCCAAATTCTTATTGGTTGACGTGTGAGTGACGATTGCTGATGTGTGTGTGATGATTGCTGCCATTTGCTTCGTCTCTTACGCAAATGAGATAAATAATATTATTTGATATTTTACGGAAATGTTTTAATAATTTCACACATAAATCGCTCCGGAGTATATGTCGCACCCACGGCCAATCTATGAAAAAAACTGCGACTTGTAATCCGAAAAATACGGTACAGACGCTTGTCGAAAATAATTATTTAGCCTAAGCCCCGTTTCAGCCACACTAAACCAGCATTTAAGGTTTTTACACGGGTAAGTGTGCCGTGTATTTCTTGAATCTCCGGCACTTAGCTTTGTATGGACTCATTGATCATTTACAATCTGAGTTCGGAGAGGAAGTGACGCCAGAAAGACCGCGCCCCACACAGGAAGTGACGTCAGAAAGAACACGCCACAGCCAGCTTCATAATAAAGCGGTTTCGTAACTCGGAGCTAACCACTGGAAATATGGAGGCGAGTCATCCAGACATGCTCGTGTTTCTCATTCTTCTACATGTACAGACGCTTGTGCAAATTACACATGAATACCTTAAGAGAAAGCGAATGCAGCTATTTCGGATACAACACTTCTCAGGCGGCAAAATAACTTTCAAATGTCGAGGTCAGCTGTGATTCTACTTACCGAAAAATGTTGTCCATTTGTCGAAAGAGAGACAACGAGAATGCGGGCTACTCTGGATGTGATAAAAAAGGTAGCGTGTGCTTTGTATTACCTGACCGTCGAGGGAAGACTACGGAAAACGGCGAATGCTTTTGGACTGGCAAAGCAGACTGTATCAATTATTGTCCGCTATGTATGTTGCGGACTCAACGTCTAGGTCCAGAGTATATAAAGTCACCAAAAAGGAATGGACAATTAAGGTGAAAGCAAAAGAGTGAGGAGTGTCCTGACCAGATATCTAGATCCGTAGATTGATTGTTGTCAAATGTTCTTTGTCACATTGTGTACTTTCGTGTCCAATAAAGATTTTATTATTTATGATGGCTCAGGTGTGATTCACTACAATAGGGCCCCACAGCACACTGGATTGCAGTTAATTGAAATACCACAACACTTGATATTGTTCAGATAAGTTAAATTTAAGAACTTGCACACAAAGCAACACTGGAGGTGACTATGACGTGCGCATTTTCCGCGCATGTATATTAGGTCGAGTTGCGCTAGCTGACGGAGGGGCAGGGGATCTTAAACGACCATTGTGTGTGTGTGGACAAGGATAAGGTTAGGTGTGATTTACCCTGGATAACCTTAGCCGGCTTAGTGTAAACGGGGCCTTAGACACACAACCCCATCACCAAATGGATTCAATTTCATTTGCTGCCGTAAACGGGTTACTGTTTTTGTTGCAAAAGAAAGATGCAAATAATTCCACTCATACAGTATCCTGACACATTGTGGGTTTTTTTATTCCAATATCCTGTTTTTTAAAAAGGGAACTACACTTTTTTAAAATGTGCCTATAATTCACAATGCGTATGAAACACAAGAACACATGTATTTTTTTAATGCATTTTAAGTCGTAAATAAAGGTCTGCCTACAATTGAGTGAATGGGAGCCATGACGTCCTTGCTTCGCATCCATTTTGACTATAAAACCCAATAAAAACCCATCCAAAAAGCGCCAATAATACACCATTTACATTTTGTGACCTGAATATCTGCCAAACATTAGCAATATTGTTATTATAAGGGCCAAGGTTTAGGACCTAAATTTAGCACCTAAATTTAGCAACGCAGTGATAGCAGAGAGGACAGTTACTTACTGAAAGGCTTTTAATAACAAAGAGAAAAAGAACATTTAAAAAAAATAATAATGCAAGAGATATTATAATTGAGACAATACCGCCACCTATATCTTTTGATGTGCCTTTGTTATGGCCGTTTTCTCTTCTCTGCCTCTGACGGGCGAAGCACAGGGCATTCCTTTTGACTCAACCCCCGCCTCTTGTGCGTTTACGTAGGTTTCTCTGACACACAATGAAGCAACAAAAACAAACTTTTCAAAAGAATATGGAGGCTACGCTGCCTTTCCCCAGTAGCCCCTGAGGACTAACCTAGTATATAGTGGCTGGGTGGTTGAAGAGTAGTTTAAAAACTAAATAGCCAACGGCTTTCACCGCAGTAAGCGAGTAGAAGCTCCATCCATTCCCGCGCACAAGTGTGAATCTATAAACCTAACGTTAATGAACAAAATTAACAAAAATTGCTTTGACATACTAAAGTCTAACTGATTACTTTGTAAGAATAAACATGTTACGTTACTACTTACAACAAAAAATATCTGAGTACTCTCAACACTAATTATCTAGCCATAAAACACTTAGGCAACCTTAAGTAATTAGCACGTTTTGTTTAGGATACTGGTAAGTATTGTATATCCCTATTCGGCCCCAAAATACCGGGATATCAGTTTTGGTCCATATCGCCCAGCCCTCAGCTGTTAGTTCTCTGATGTCATAGCTGGAGTTGAACAGACCATTACAATGAACTCTACTGCACCTGGCAATTAACTTTTCTCGAAAGGAGCAGTCTCTGGTATGACATAAATTATCCACCTGTCTTTGACGTTGTAGGTCCACAGAACATTCCTTTATATGGAAAATCTGATTCGAGCAAAAACAATGTCAGCATGCTTACCAGTCATGAAACGTTCCAACCATAATGTCCTTTGACATGATCTGGCATATATCAGTGCAAATATTTCCAGAGAAGGATTGCTACATTCCCTGAGGAAGTGATAAGAAACTCATGTAGCGATGATGTTGCTTAGGTTGCAAAATCTTTTGAGGATGTGATTCATATTTTTTTTCCAATTGGACATTAATAAAAACTAGCTTCCCGATACCCAACCCTGTTTTATGTCCTCAGTTATTCACACAGTATGGCAAGGTGTGCAAGGTTTTGTGGTTCAGGATGTGTTCTGTTGTGCCTAAATTTCCAGTGTGTTTACTATTATAGTGACACATATTTTATGTGAGGTTTACAGCATCTAATACAACTCTCAAACATTAACTTTAATTTACTCTCAGTCCCTGCTTATTGATTTCCTCTTAAACATTTATTTTTACTTACTTTACAATTTCCAAACAACATACATTTGGTGTTCTTCGAGTTTAGTGATAATTTGTTTATGTCAAACTAACATTTTAATTTATTATTTTCTTTAATCAATACTTCCTGGAGGTGATGTGCTGCAAGTCCTTGTCAGAACATGTATCATCAGCAAAAAAAACAATTAATACATGTATCTGATCCCTTACAAATGTTGTTGATGGAAATAATGACTAGTTTGTGGGACATCACAGGTAATGCGTAAACATTCTGACTTACGTTTACAATATAAAGCCATCCCTCTGAGACCATACCTTTCCATTTTGTTTTAATCAATATTTGAACATTAATTGTATTGAATGCTTTTTTTAAAATCAATAAATAAGCCCCCTGCACTACTAACTCTAGTGGACAGTCAGCATGGTTTCTGGTCAAGGAGATCAATATCTACGGCATTAATAAAGTTGTCAAGCTTTGCAACAAGTATAGAGATCTGTTTTATAGAAGCAGGTATCAGGCAACATGACTTGTTTATGTACTCGACATCTTCTCAGTGAAAAATGGAATTATCAGAGCTATGTAACACAATGGCATTTGGAAAAAAAAACACATGGGGTAAATAATGTGACTCAGAAGATTAACATGCAGGTTTGAAAGAACAGGTATGCGCCAATACTAATTAAATGTTAAAAATATCTTTACACTCTCTACGTGGAGTGTGCAAGTCACTGTATGGCATCAACAAGAGCAGTAATGAGACAAATCCACCTAGGTGAGATTCTTAAACAAGACCAAGTATCAAAAGGCAGGATGAGTGCTAAATCTGTCTCCAACTCTTTCATCTCAAGACTTTTAATACAGTGACTGATGAGTGAGCCCCACACAGATAACCAAGAGCCATTTCCCCATAAAGACATAGCTTTAGGACTTTAACCTGTGAGTCAAAAGACTAAGAGCCTGATTTACTAAAGGTTTGTGTGTACATGTGCAAACCGAATATAGCACACAAAAAGCTGATCCACTAAATGTGCGCAAAGTGAATTGCGCCTGTTAAGTGAGCAGAATAGAGGGCTTCGGATTGTTGGCTAAATTATCCCACAATGCAGTGCCACAATGCAGTCATAGCTAGAGTCATCGTTCACGATAGCGTTACACGTTATATTTCCAAACTACTTCGTGGAAAATAACGGTACACAAGCTGCGATTCGATGGAGAATTACTGTGAGTCATAAGATAACAAGTCCCTTCGTCGTAAACAAAACAAAACAGCTGTAATTGATTGCACCAGAACGGCAATTCTGAGTGGAGCACAGACCACAACATCTTCCCTGATGTCTCATACCCAGATTCTGTGAACAACTTAATTTTTTAACCTAGCCTTGATCAAATTTGATAAAAGCTTGTTATACCGCTCCCACTTTGATTGTGGCAAGTGACAATCACACACATCGCCGGTATTATCAGTATCACTGGATGAATGATCAGCAACAATGAGCGTGTTTACTAACAAAGCCGGGGCTAATATGGGGAAATGTAGAAAAATCCGAAACCCTCTATAAGGCGTGCAATCCATTTTGCATTTCTGTCTTCAATAATATGCAAAATATATGCCGATCGTCAAAACACCCACAACACTGAGAGAAGATGCAAATAAAATTATTTAGCACACGCAATGTGATTATCAACACTTATCACAATTTTGCATTTTATTTAGCACATGTCAGAAGGACGTGCAAACTGATTCCACACACGGCTCTGAGATCAGTGTTTGCGCTGCAAAGACAGATGATGGACAGACAAGAATCCTATGTGTGTGCTAACATTTTGGAGGGTCGGAAATAAAAAACATTAAGACATATTTTCTATTCAGCAACATTTTTTTTATGATTTTATAGCTGCTAAAGGACTTAAGGGACTGATTAAAAAAAATAAATTGATGCCTTTTGGTGTCTTTTACAATTTTTGTAATAATGTTTTGAACCAATCATTTAAATACGTCTTACATGAAAAAAACATTTTTTCTTCTTGAGTGCAGTAAGTGCAACTTCTCTCTAGTAGCGCACCTTTGTAAGAAAATTAAATGGTGTCAATGTAGATGCACTGGACAACTGTTTCTAAAATGCCCATAAAAAGTAGTACATGTCTGCCGCTTGTTTGAAAACACAGCAAAAAGGTGTGGATCATGGATTAAATTAGTGTCTCCGTGGTGATTCCCCGTATAGTACACACAAAATCCTCATTTAAATAAGACGGTTTGCAGCACTTTACAATTGCACATGCAATGTTAGTGAATCACATGCAACACGCCTACTCATAGTACACACTACTTTTATAGATTGCACACACTTTTTGGATCTTAGTAAATCAGGCCCTAATTGTTTTTAAGCGTGGTTCTGTTTTACACTATTTTGTTTTCCAACTAAATTGGGGACAAATATAATTTCTCTTATCTTAACATCTTCCCAATGGCACGGGAAAACACAATCTTTCAATTGACAAAAAAATATTCTCTGATGATTGCTCAGTGAGTATTTGCTGCCAATGTCTGTGTCATTTTTGTCTGAGTATTTTTCTGAACGCCGGAAACAAAAATACAATAAGAGTGACGACACTTAAGACAGAACATGCTTAAGCAATACAGACACACCTGCTTGATTCATACTGACTCACGTATTGCTGTGCTAGGAAAATTGAATTTGAACAGTGGGATTACATCTTGCTTCACCTTGTAATATTACTCACTACATTCATTGCGCCCCAGGCTGATGTAACAGTTGGTTGGGGGGCGCATAATAAATGAAAATAACATAACATAACATTCAATTCCACATCATTGAGAAGGAGTTTTTGTTTTGTAACATTTTAGGGTGCTTTGGATCAGAGTTGCCTTTTTAAAAACAACTAAATCCTTGTGTTTATTAGACTGTGCAATTGATTTGGTCCTCAACAGAGTTTGATTTTTTCACAGCCAACCAAAAGATTGACACCAGGAAGAAAACACTAAAGCGGATTAAAAAGTGCTGTGCTGGTGTGAAAGTATACGATAACAGTTCCATTCATATTGCCTGGATGCGTGGTACTTGACACTGTTACATATTGTTTCCTTTGAGGTTTTTACAAATAAATTACTTGCCATGCACACACCTTTCACCTCCTTGTCAAAAATCTCATTTTGAAAAACATTCTTGCAGGCAGTCCATCTGATTCTGTATGTCCAATGGGTGATTTTTTGTAGAAACAGATGCTCACATACCAACAAGGTGGGAAATTATACTTCCTATAAAGCCAATTCCAAGGTTTCCTCACAAGAAATGTGTATAATATGAAAACTCACAGTAAAATTTCTTTAAACAACCGCCAATTTGCTAACTTGACTTTCTGAGCCATGGCACAGCACATGACCCACTTCCTTATTGGATTAACACTGAATCAACTTTCATGCTACAATATTATAAAGCCCTTCCCTGTCACAGATTTCCTTCCTCAATGTCCCCCCATATCCCACAGAGAATAAATGTTATGGTCCTGATCCCCATGGGAAAAACTTCTCCCCACCTGATAATTCCAATGGCTGCTCCTCAGGAGGTCAAGGGCCAGGAGCAGAGTGTGCTCTCAAGAATGTAAAAACCCGGAGGTCTTCATAGCTCTTTACCAAACAGCGTGAGCCAAAACGCCAGCCATTACACACAGCTCAGATTCGTTTACTGTCCCTGAATGGAGATAATTATTTAGGTCATTGCTAGTTTTAAATATGCAGTACAAAGGTTTCATTTTTTTCCCTACAAGGAGAAGTTAATGTTAATAATTAGCCTGAAGGTGTGTAAATAAATGGCAGAGGACAGGAAAGGCTGAGTACGCGCGCGCGCGCGCACACACACACACACACACACGCGCACACACATACACATGCACATCCACACACACACACACACACACACACACACACACAAACACACGCACACGCACGCAAGACATACATGTCTTACCTACTTTCTGTGGACCCACGTTTGGTTAGTAGGTTGTGACGGCCCCCCTTTCCACTATAGCTAGAATGATGAAAAAAATATATATCTAGCACTAGATGGGAGTAGAGTTGCAACCTCACTTCAGAATGCAAAACACACAATGTAAAAAAAATATTTTACTTCTGTAGTTGTGAGGACCAGGCAAATGTCCTCACAAGTCAAAAGGTCCTCACAGAAAGGGTTGTTTGTCAAGTGTATGTCCACAAAAGGATGGTGAGACAAGTGCACACACACACACACACACACACACACACACACACACACACACACACACACACACACACACACACACACACACACACACACACACACACACACACACACACACACACACACACACACACACACACACACGCACACGCACGCACACAGAGAGAGAGGGAGGAAGAGAGAACTTACATTCCACATTGACAGTCAAGGTCAAAATGCTGGGAAGCTTTTTGGGTATTTTTCTGTTTTACAAGTAAAACGATCCGAGCTTTGTGTAGACTCACTTTAACTGAGTCCAGTTGAATGTATTGACTAGAGGTGGGAATCTTTGGGCACCTCATGATTCGATTACTATTCAGAAGCTACGATTCGATTAAAAATAATTTATTGATGCATCTTTAATTTATGTATTTCACTAAATACGCTTTGATCGCTTGCAACTTTAAAGGCCTACTGAAATGATTTTTTTTTATTTGAACGGGGATAGCAGATCCATTCTATGTGTCATACTTGATCATTTCGCGATATTGCAAAATTTTTGCTGAAAGGATTTAGTAGAGAACATCGACGATAAAGTTCGCAACTTTTGGTCGCTGATAAAAAAAAGCCTTGCCTGTACCGAAAGTAGCGTGACGTCACAGGTTGAAAGGCTCCTCACATTTCCCCATTGTTTACACCAGCAGCGAGAGAGATTCGGACCGAGAAAGCGACGATTACCCCATTAATTTGAGCCAGGATGAAAGGTTCGTGGATGAGGAACGTAAGAGTGAAGAACGAGAGTGCAGTGCAGGACGCATCTTTTTTCACTCTGACCGTAACTTAGGTACAAGCTGGGTCATTGGATTCCACAATCTCTCCTTTTTATATTGTGGATCACGGATTTGTATTTTAAACCACCTCGGATACTATATCCTCTTGAAAATGAGAGTCGAGAACGCGAAATGGACATTCACAGTGACTTATCTCCATGACAATACATCGGCGAAGCACTTTAGCTACGGAGCTAACGTGATAGCATCAGGCTTAACTGCAGATAGAAACAAAAGAAATAAAACCCTGACTGGAAGGATAGACAGAAAATCAACAATACTATTAAACCATGGACCTGTAAATACACGGTTAATGCTTTCCAGCCTGGCAAAGCTTAACAATGCTGTTGCTAACGACGCCATTGAAGCTAATTTAGCAACGGGACCTCACAGAGCTATGCTAAAAACTATAGCTATCCACCTACGCCAGCCAGCCCTCATCTGCTCATCAACACCCGTGCTCACCTGCGTTCCAGCAATCGACGGAAGGACGAAGGACTTCACCGATCATCCGTGCGGTCGGCGGCTAGCGTCAGATAGCGCGTCTGCTATCCAAGCCAAAGTCCTCGTGGTTGTGTTGCTGCAGCCAGCCGCTAATACACCGATCCCCCTAAAGCTTTCTTCTTTGCAGTCTTCATTGTTCATTAAACAAATTGCAAAAGATTCACCAACACAGATGTCCAGAATACTGTGGAATTTTTCGATGAAAACCGAGCTTTTTGTATTGGATACAATGGCGTCCGCATACTTCCGTTTCAACGATTGACGTCACACGCATACGTCATCATACATAGACGTTTTCAACCGGAAGTTTAGCGGGAAATTTAAAATTGCACTTTATAAGTTAACCCGGCCGTATTGGCATGTGTTGCAATGTTAAGATTTCATCATAAACTATCAGACTGCGTGGTCGGTAGTAGTGTGTTTCAGTAGGCCTTTAAAAAAACAGTGCATTTGTAATAAGAAACAGTCAAATTAATTCCCACATGTATTAAATTAATGAAAATGTGTGCAAAACTAAAACATAAGTGCCTTGTAATGAAGGAACTGGTCAGATCTAACAATGAGGTGGCTCGCTGTAGTCAGCAAAAGTTTATAACTGTCTGCATTACTTTGTTTACAATGAATAAATCGATTGACGTTTACTAAACGACTTTATAATCGTCCATGTTCGAATTGCGATGCATCTGAAAATCAATTATTTCCCCCACCTCTAGTACTGACATTTAACTTTAAAGACACTAAGGATTTTTTCGTCCCAATTCATGCTTTTGTAAGACATTTTGGTAAATGTTGGGTAGTATTGGCATCTGACTGAGCAAAGTTTTAGATGAAATTCAGAATTTTTTAGGAAGGGCTGGCACGTTTCTGAAAAAAAAAAGTTTCTCTTATATGAGCGAACAATGTCGGGATAAACTCACATTTAATCCGTAAACCTCCCTTGTGCGCGACCCCCGACTCTTAAAGGATTCGGCTGTGCTCAGTGACCTCAGTGTATAGGCATGTGATGATCCACTTAGAAAACCCCTCCATCGACAACCCAACCCACACCCCTCGCGTACTCAGCAGGCCCACGATCTATGCCACAATCACACTTCTTCTGGTCAACACATATGGGCCCCATGGAGGTGCGAGTCCACTGTAAACTTTACCACCAGTTTGACGGTAGACGATTGTGCCTGTGGGCTGGTGGTAAAACAGCTGCGTGTGCTAAGTGTGGAGAAGGAGCTTAATTTACTTTACACCTAAATGTTCTTCACATAGAGGGTTTAAAGGTGTGATAACGTTTATTTAGTGGTTTGGGCATCTTTAAAAATAACTGACTATTCATCACAACAGCTAACTCTCGATTTAGTACACATTATTTAAAAAAAAAACCCACATCTGAATAATAACACTACATACTGACAGATTCTTCCCTCTGATTACACGTAATATATGAAGGAAAATCTGAGCAGAAAACAGGCAAATATGTGGAATATGTTCAAGCCATTCATAATACAATTATTAATAAAAAGGTATACCAAACAAACGTAGTAAATCACAAGAAACAAAAACCAGCGGCCCCCCACAGATGAATTTGCAGCGCCATAAATAGATGTGGCCCTCCCTACTTGTTAAGAATTCTCGATTTGTATGCAAGTTTATGTGGAGACTAATATTCAAAAACATTTTGCTTTGAAACGGCCTCTTCAGGTTTATGTGAAGATGGGTGGCTTTCTATTAATGCAGAAGTCATTGCTAATGTTATTTTCCAACACTTTAAGACAAGGGTGTCAAACTCAAATACAGAGTGGGCCAAAATTTTTAACTGAACAAAGCCGCGGGCCAAGGTTGAACAAATTAACCTTTTAATAGGGACCCAAACAAGTTTTGCATTGAATATTGAACAAGCAAGACTTATATAACTTAATAGTGACATGCAAAATCGAGTTTCAAATAATAATAATTAAAAAATATCAATGGCATCTCAAATACAATTTAAATAAAAATTGAATGCCTCTTTTCTATTTGCAGCCTTCTGAGGTAAATATCAACATGAACTTTTTCCACAGGATAATAATAATTGGAAATAAAATAACAATGACTAAACCAACCATTCAGGACTTTAAACTGCTCAGTTTGCAACACACTGATCTAATCTGATGTGCCCAAGCCAGATACCTGGCATCTTTTCTTGGATGCTAGTTCATTAATGCCGGGGCTCAGGCTTTGAGGTGAGGCAACCTTCATTATCGAACGAAGGTGTTCATCAGTCATTATAGCTCGTAGTCCACCCGGACCACAGTCTTGGGGGCATGCCTTAAAGCAGGGGTCTCAAACTCAATTTACCTGGGGGCCACTGGATGCAGAAACTGGGTGAGGCTGGGCCGCAAGAAAAGATTTATTTAAAAAAATCTAACATGCACTTTTTAATGAATTCACCTTCTTTGAATGGCTTTCCCGCCCTAGCAACCATCTCACTCATCATGTAGCTAGCTTTGACTGCTGCATCGCTTTTTTCGCTTGCTTTCTTGATGAAATCTTGTTGCCTCAGTAGACTGGTTTTAAAATTTGCAACCCGGTTCACTCTCTCATCTCCCTGGTATTTTGCATACTCTTCAGCATGTCTAGTTGAACAATGACATTTCAAATTGTATTCCTTGTGCACCGCAACTTTCTCTGTATCAACTACAGAAAAGAGCTATAAGGATTATTCATAAAGTAGATTACTTAGAACACACTAACATATTATTTATTAATTCGGGTTTATTGAAATTACAGGAGCTAGTAAAGTTACAGACATTATGTGTCATGTTTAAGGCTAAAAGTAAAACATTACCAGCAAATTTACAAAAAATGTTTGTCATCACTTCTGAGAATGAATAACATAGAAGAAAAGGTCATTTCCAACATCAGTATTCAAGGACAACTTTAAAACAAATGTGCATATCAGTGGTGGAGGTTAAACTATGGAATTCTCTTTACAATGAGATAAAAGATTGTAAAAATATATTCCAGTTGAAAAAATATATAAAGACAGAACAATAAGGTCATATGGACAGCCATAAGTGTTTACATTTTGCTTTATATTTATTATTTTACTTATTTTTTGCCTGGTTTTGTATTTGTTTTGTATTAACTCCTAGAGGTGTATATTACTTCTTTTGTTTTTTTTGTTCGGTTTGTACTTCATGGAGTTTTGCACTTCTTGTGTTTTTTTGTGTGTTTTTTTGTTTGTTTTCGTTATATTTGGATATAATTGTTGGTATATGATATCATTAAGTAAGACTATGTATTATGTTGAAGGGGGCAGAAAAATATGAGATTTTTCTTCATCCTGCTCCTTCTCAGGCATTGGTGTGTAAATGTATAATTGAATAATTGAGGTATAATTGTCTATCGATCAAAGATGCACATCAATTGAAGGAGATAAATAAAAATTAAATGAAATGAAATGAAATAAGACACGTCGGGGTGCCCCTATGCTCATCAAAGAAATATTGCATCAAATATCGTCTCTGTCTGCAGCCAACGGGAGGGAGGTGGGGGGGGGGGCTCGCCGTGGAGTTTACAGTTACGGTAGCACAAGTAGCCCCGAACGGGCTAACATCACCACTAACGTGTTACACGTCTGATTCGCCCAGCGACTCTCTGTCGGAGTATCAGCGCTGGGGTCCAGTGCACCACACTTTTGTATTGTCGCTCGGTCCTTCGGCGGAGTGCTTTAGAAGCTTTTCCCCGCCCGGACCGTTTATACCTGGTTCACACCAACGGCGCTTGCCGCGCTTTAAAGCGGCGAGCAAAGCGCCGTCATTTTTGTCAATTTTTCCACGAATATCCCGATCTCCGAAGTAATGTTATGCTTTGATACGCTCTGATACGCTCTGATACGAATTAGTTTTTGTCAGGCTTTGTCACACTTTGATACGGTCTCTGTGATTTATTCCATTCTTGACAGAGCGCAGAATTTTTTTAAACCGTTTAAAAAATTTTGGAGAACTTGCCGCATGTCCCGCTTCACTACAAGCTTTCCCACGATCCATTAGGACCCTCACGCTTTAATCAGGCTTTGTTACGCTTTGCATGCCGCTTTGCATGCCGCTTTGCATGCCGCTTTAAAGCGCCGTCGGTGTGAACCTAGCATTACAACAGGGGCGGGAGCGAGCAGGCGGGCGAGCGAGGGAGGCAGGGAGGGAGGGAGGGAGGAAGAGCGTGTGCGGGTGTCGTGGAAAACGGCAAAATGTTTCTCTGCTTGCATCACGCAAGTGACGTCAATGCATACATGGGGTGGGGTGGGGGGTGGGGGGTTGAGGTGTGTGTGGGGGGGTTGAAGTGGGCAGGGTTGGGGGTAGCGGGGGTGTTTTTGTAGCCAGGAATAGTTAGGGCTGCAAAGGATTCTGGGTATTTGTTCTGTTGTGTTTATGTTGTGTTTAAGTGCGGATGTTCTCCCGAAATGTGTTTGTCATTCTTGTTTGGTGTGGGTTCACAGTGTGGCGCATATTTGTAACAGTGTTAAAAAATAAATAAAATAAAATATGACCACCCTCAGTGTGACATGTATGGCTGTTCCTCAAGTATGTCTTGCAATAACTTGCGTGAGTCTGCAGAAGCCTCACCCATGTGTCTGGGCCGGCATGCTGTTAGTATGGAGAAAAAGATGATGCGGTGACAGGGTCTAGAGGACACTAAAGGCAGTGCCATCACGGCACATCCTCGATATTGTAGAGAGCCTAATAGCACACCGTGATTGGTAGATTCCAGTTTCCAGCTCCGCACACAACGCTGTCAAGCGCAGCCTCGACATTGTAGAGAGCCTAATAGCACACCGTGATTGGTAGACTCCTTCAGCTCCGCACACAACGCTGTCAAGCGCCATTCATTTAAAACTTGCGGGTCGCACTAACATTAAACTTTCATATTAAGGTGGGGGCCGCAAAATAATGTCGCATGTTTGAGACCCCTACCTTAAAGGCACTGCCTTTAACGTCCTCTACGAGCTGTCGTCACATCCGCTTTTTATCCATTCTAACAACGTGCCGGCCCAGTCACAAGATATGTGCGGCTTCTGTACGCACACACACGTGAATGCAATGCATACTTGATCAACAGCGATACAGGTTACACTGAGGGTGGCCGTATAAACAACTTTAACACTGTTAGAAATATACGCCACACTGTGAACCCACACCAAACAAGAATGACAAACACCTTTCGGGAGAACATCCGCACCATAACACAACATAAACACAACAGAACAAATACCCAGGACCCTTTGCAGCACTAACTCTTCCGGGACGCTACAAAATACACCCCCCACTACCACCAAAAACTAAAATAATGCTATTCGGTAACAGTAGAAGGGAAAGTCAAACAAAAATACAAATATGGCGGCATAGAAATTGAAAAATTAAATGAAACCAAATTTCTAGGTATAATGATTGATGATAAAATGAACTAAAAATCTCATGTAAAAAATGTACAACATAAAGTAGCAGGAAACACGTCAATAATGAATAAAGCAAAATATGTTCTAGACCAAAAATCTCTCCATATTCTCCACTGCTCGCTAGTGTTACCATATCTGAGTTATTGTGCAGAAATATCAGGAAATAACTATAAAAGTACACTTAATTCATTAACGGTGTTACAAAAAAGATCAGTTAGAATAATACATAATGTTGGATATAGAGAACATTCAAACCCTTTATTCATTGAATCGAAAATACAGAAATTCCACAACATAGTGAATTTGCGAACAGCTAAAATTGTACACAAGGCAAACTACAATCTGCTACCCAAGAATATACAACAATTCTTCTCAACAAAAGAGGACAAATATAATCTTAGAGAAAAAATGTATTTAAAACATTTGTACGCACGTACAACACTTAAAGGCCTACTGAAACCCACTACTGCCGACCACGCAGTCTGATAGTTTATACATCAATGATGAAATCTTAACATAGCAACAGATGCCAATACGGCCGGGTTAACTTATAAAGTGCAATTTTAAATTTCCAGCGAAACTTCAGGTTGAAAACGTCTATGTATGATGACGTATGCGCGTGACGTCAATCGTTGAAACTGAAGTATTCGGACAGCATTGTATCCAATACAAAAAGCTCTGTTTTCATCGCTAAATTCCACAGTATTCTGGACGTCTGTGTTGGTGAATCTTTTGCAATTTGTTTAATGAACAATGAAGACTGCAAAGAAGAAAGCTGTAGGTGGGATCAGTGTATTAGCGGCTGGCTGCAGCAACACAACCAGGAGGACTTTGACTTGGATAGCAGACGCGCTATCCGACGCTAGCCGCCGACCGCATCAATGATCGGGTGAAGTCCTTCGTCGCTCCGTCGATCGCTGGAACGCAAGTGAGCACGGGTGTTGATGAGCAGATGAGGGCTGGCTGGCGTAGGTGGATAGCTAATGTATTTAACATAGCTCTGTGAGATCCCGTAGCTAAGTTAGCTTCAATGGAGTAGTTAGCAACAGCATTGTTAAGCTTTGCCAGGCTGGAAAGCATTAACTGTGTAGTTACAGGTCCATGGTTTAATAGTATTGTTGATTTTCTGCCTATCCTTCCAGTCAGGGGTTTATTTATTATGTTTATATCTGCAGTTAAGCCCGATGCTATCACGTTAGCTCCGTAGCTAAAGTGCTTCGCCGATGTATTGTCGTGGAGATAAAAGTCACTGTGAATGTCCATTTCGCGTTCTCGAATCTCATTTTCAAGAGGATATAGTATCTGATGTGGTTTAAAATACAAATTCGTGATCCACAATAGAAAAAGGAGAAAGTGTGGAATCCAATTAGCCCTTGTACCTAAGTTACGGTTGGAGCGAAAAAAGATACGTCCTGCACTGCACTCTAGTCCTTCACTCTCACGTTCTTCATCCACAAATCTTTCATCCTCGCTCAAATTAATGGGGTAATCGTCGCTTTCTCTGTCTGAATCGCTCTCGCTGCTGGTGTAAACAATGTGGAAATGTGAGGAGCCTTTCAACCTGCGACGTCACGCTACTTCCGGTACAGGCAAGGCTTTTTTTATCAGCGACCAAAAGTTGCGAACTTTATCGTCGATGTTCTCTACTAAATCCTTTCAGCAAAAATATGGCAATATCGCGAAATGATCAAGTATGACACATAGAATGGATCTGCTATCCCTGTTTAAATAAAAAAAAATCATTTCAGTAGGCCTTTAAGACCTTCAGTATATCAGTATGTGGAATTAAATTATGGAATGGATTAAGCAAAGAAATCAAACAATGCACTAATATAATCCACTTCCAGAAACTATTCAAACTTAAAGTGTTTACAAAGTACAAAGAAGAAGAACCATGATAAACATTCTGAATGTATGAATCCATCCTTTCATTTTCTAGATAATCTTACTTACCTCACCATATGAAATATAACTTACCTCCCTCATTATCATTTATTTATTTTTAATGTTATTACTTATGGAGTATATTTGTGAATATATTGAGAACAGGAAGTGAACCAAAGTTTTAGCAACTGCTATGTAAAAGAAAAGGGGTAGGATTAAATAAGCTCTGCTTCTTCCTACTCCTTTTCGAACATGTTGAATAGAGAAACTGGAAATTGTGATGTATCATGTTGTATGCATGCATGCATGTTCGAAATAAACACAAACTCAACTCAACTCAAAAATAATTAAAATATGATGATAAAACAACAAAGGTTAATATAACATCAATAATAATCAAACAAAGGACAGTTACAATAAGTATGACATTTTGAACAAGTGCTTTTGAGTCTTGATTTGATTGTATAAAGGGAGTCAATATTGCGAATGTCAGATAGTAGAGAGTTCCAGAGTTTGGGAGCAGAGTGACTGAAAGTTCTGCTCCCCATGGTGATGAGGAGGGTTGATGGCATAGCAAGGTGGATGAAATGGATGGAAGAAGAGGATCTGAGGGAGCGTGCTGGAGTAGCAATGTGGACGAGGTCAGACAAATTGGGAGGTGTAAAGTTGTGGATGGCCTTGAAAGTATATAGAAGGATTTTGTAGTTAATTATTTGCCTGACCAGAAGCCAGTGAAGTTTTTGCAGGATGGGTGTGATGTGATGGAATGAGGGGGTTTTGGTTATGATCATCCATGAGTGAGATCCGCCGATACCAATACCAATCACATGTATTTACTGTAAATGTTTTAAATGTATCTATGGTGAGTGAAATTGACAGTGTAACAACATCAACACTATATTTTAACTAGTTCCTTATTCTCTTTTTACATACATTGTTTGATCAAAACAAGGTCAATACTCCACAATAACTAAACAAAAGCAAAAACTACTACTTCTTTTTTCTACTCATTTAATCCCTTTGGTTTTTGCCCTCAAAAAGGCCTTCTGTGTCCAGGGAATCATTCCCTGAATTTGTAAACATCAACAAAAATAATTACAATAAGATTTTGACTAAATAAAAATATCGATATGATCAATCTAGTATCGATTATCACTGATACCTTACATTTCAGGTACTGACTGAGACAATGCTGATAACCTTTAGAATGTGCAAATAGGCAGGTGATCCTGTAATGACTGGATGCAGAACCAAACAAACAAT
>NC_084733.1:47794792-47937292 GCF_033978785.1 Entelurus aequoreus | reverse complement strand
AGCACTTGATGAAAGCGGATACAACTTCACCCTCACCTACGAACCCATGCCAGGAAACCAACCAAAAAGGAGCAGAAAACGAAACATTATCTGGTGCAACCCCCCATACAGCAAAAACGTCTCAACTAATATTGACCACAAATTCCTCACCCTGATCGACAAACACTTCCCCAAAGGCAACACCCTAAGAAAAGTATTCAACAAGAACAACATTAAATTGAGCTACAGCTGCATGAACAACATGCGACAAATCATTTCAAACCACAATAAAGCAATTGAAAAGGAGGCGCCCACCACCAGGCAGAACGACTCCAAAACCCACAAAGGCTGTAACTGCCGCAAGAAACCTGATTGCCCTCTCAACGGGGGGTGCTTACAACCATCAGTCGTTTACCAAGCAAAGGTAACACGCAAGGACATTAACACATTCGACACATATGTAGGATTAACTGAGGGAGAATTCAAAACCAGATGGAACAATCACAAGGCTTCTTTCAGATGCAAAAGCCTACGGAACACTACAGAACTCAGCAAACACATTTGGAAACTCAAAGACAATAATGTTGAATATTCAATAACATGGCAAATTCTTGCATCCAGCACACCTTACAACAGTGGTAATAAAAGATGCAACCTATGCTTAAAAGAGAAACTGTTTATTATATACCGTCCAGACTTGTCATCCCTCAACAAGCGCAGCGAAATTGTATCAGCATGCCGTCACAGAAGGAAACACCTCCTAGGTAACACATGAGCCAATCACCACGCCCCCACGCCTGCCTGTACCCACCCGCTCTGTGCCCTATATAAACCATGGTATGTGAATGCTTCCATTAAAATCTCCTGAGGATTGAAGAAAACTCTCATGAAACAGGCCTGTAGAGATGAAATAGTCTTGTGATTTTTCCCCACACACACACATATTACGCTCTACCAAGGTATCGAGCACTATTTTTTTTTTTTGGATAATCTAATTAAGACCAGTGTTGGGTTAGTTACTGAAAACCAGTAACTAGTTACAATTACTAGTTACTTAATTTCAAAAGTAACTCAGTTACTAACTCAGTTACTTACATCAAAAAGTAATGCGTTACTGTGAAAAGTAACTATTTAGTTACTTCTTTTTTTCTTCTTTTTTTTAAAGCTCCCATTAATGCCCTTTTAGCCTTCATTACAATACTGTTATTGCACTGGAGAATAATACAATCAGTTGATCAACTTGACATGCATTTTTATTTTCATTTTAACATAATTAATGAAAAACAGTGCAACATGAAAAGGCATTTCTCCTTTCTTTAAACTTGGACCAATGACCATTAATAAAAAACAACTTAAAGTGCAACATAAGAAGGCACATCATCTTCCTTGAAACATAGATAGTGAAATAAAGCCTGATGCTGCTGTCTTCCACACTTGGAGCCATGGATTGTACAATCCTGGTTTTCAGTGGCAGGATCATTGACACAGATGGTGAAGTTTCAGTGCTTAGTAGAGATGTAACACTTTTGAGGGGTTTAAGCACCTGGAGGACCTCCTCTGCCACTCTCACATCATCAGACAGGTTGATGATGTCTTTGACATTTGCCTTCAGGGTGTTGTGGGTCAATGCAGAGTATATAGCTGCCTGCTGCTGCAACATATCATAAGTGGAGTTCCACTTCGTTTGGACATCATGTATGAGCTTTATGAGTAGGCAGCTTTAGCATTTCTTGCTTTGTCTTAAGCACATGAGCAGCTGTTGTGCTAGGAAACCTCCTTCCTGATCCATCCTATTGACTGAGATTCCCTTCTGTGATGCCAAATTCACTACATGTGCAAAGCACCTACCTGTGGTCCCAGTCCTGTCTCATTCACTGCATTTATGTGATTTTTGGCATTATCACTTGTGACTGGGATATCTTTATCTTCCATTCCTCCACTGCTTGTGTCAGTACCTGTGCAAGGTGACTCTCGTAGAGGGGGCGTGTCTGCTCATCTGCCAGTCTGCTGTGATAAAGTGAGCGCTTATCGTCACATAGTTCCCCTGGACGTGCACCAGTCTGTCGTGAGCGCAACAGATGATGCTCTGGATAGTTCATCCACAACTTTTTTCTTCTCCTGCTCATAAAGATCTGGCACAATCTTATCGCTGAAGTGGGTGCGCAACGGGATGTCGTAATGTGGCTCAAGCACGTTCAGCATGTGTTTAAAACCCTCGTCTTGCACAACGGAGTCTGCACCTATAAACACACCGATTAAATGGCGCGGGGCGTTCCAGCTCCTCCGTTACTCCGCTCGCCATGACCACGCTGTGTGTGGACTGAACGTGCATGCGAACAACCTTTTTGTTTTGTTTTATATATCAAACCGCGGATCACGTGTGTCCCTCCACCCCACAGCCACACCCAGACACACACACACACGGCTCTTTTCTTCTCTCCGGCGTGTGACAGAGGAAGATTCAGAAGAAAGACACCGCAGCGCTTCTGTTTCTAGCCGATACTACATAAAAAATAACGTAAAATAACGCAGTAACGCATCATGTAGTAACGGTAACTGAGTTACTGAATATAAAAAAATAACGCGTTAGATTACTGTTTGTATATACATATATATATATATATATATATATTAGGGCTGCAACTAACGATTAATTTGATAATCGATTAATCTGTCGATTATTACTTCGATTAATAATCGGATAAAAGAGACAAACTACATTTCTATCCTATCCAGTATTTTATTGGAAAAAAAACAGCATACTGGCACCATACTTATTTTGATTATTGTTTCTCAACTGTTTGTAAATGTTGCAGTTTATAAATAATGGTTTATTAAAAATAAAAATAAAATAAAAAATTAATAAAAATTTTTATTTAAAAAATAAAATAAAATAAAAACTCAGCGCATGCGCATAGCATAGATCCAACGAATCGATGACTAAATTAATCGGCAACTATTTTAATAATCGATTTTAATCGATTAGTTGTTGCAGCCCTAATATATATATATACACATTAGGGCTGCAACTTACTATTAATTTGATAATTGATTAATCTGTCGATTATTACTTCGATTAATCGATTGATAATCGGATAAAAGAGAAAAACTACATTTCTATCCTTTCCAGTATTTTATTGAAAAAAAAACAGCATACTGGTGCCATGTTCTTTCAACTTGCCAAATAAAACAAGGAAAATGTTACAAAAATGCACACTTTTGACACCCCTGCTATAGATAATAAAAAATCAAATCTGATAAATGTATCGATAAAAAGCAGAGCCTGACAACGTATGCGCGTTTATCACAACTCTCTCACTCTCTCTGTCTCTCCCCCTCCCTCACCAATGCTGCTGTGCGCACAATTTGTTGTGTTTTTAACCTTCTTAACCCTGAACGTACATTGAAAATACACGCAACCCTAACTCAAAATGCCGGACATTTGAGGCATTTAAGAAACTCCGCCCTGACAGCTCCGCAAAAGAGGACATGTCCGGTGAAAAGAGGACGTATGGTCAGTCTATCCTAGCCCGTTAGCTGCTAGTCCTCTTTTGCTAGCATGCTAGCAGAGAAAATCCAACTGGAGCAGCAGCACCAAGCAAGTGCGACGTCATGCTCGCTGCAGCTCGCCTCTTTCGTAAAGGTCATCGAGAGACAGAAGTAGAGCCTTTAAACACGAGAACATGTTATAATAACAGCAGAAAAAGATGCTACGTTTGTTGCTACTCGTTTTTGAGAGAAAAAAAGTAATTTAAAAGCTTCTAGACACATGAAAAATTCTCAAAGTACATTGTACAATAAGCAGCATTAATTGAAAATATGGCAAAATAATATAAATATCAACCGATATAAGCCTTCTTAAAGAAAATCATTACATAGCAGATTATGCAAATTATGCAACAACGTCATAGAGGCCACGGCACTAACCACAGGTATCTTGGCAATATAGGGGAAACCCTGCAATCCATCAAAGAACGAAAGTTAGCGAAGTCTAATTTTTGTCCAAACTGGTTCAAGCAAAATCAAAACATTTCCAATTCGTACAAGCTGCAAAATCCAAAATGTGCTATCAGAGCATGATGTGGCCTTTAGAGGGAAAACAAGTTCTCATGTGGCTGACACACGTTTCCTTCAGAAAAGTCTCCTCAAGCCAAAGAAAAAAGGGAACCATTGACACATTTGTAATCTTCAGCCAAAGAGGAAACCCAGCGCCAAATGTGGAGAGGAGGGGAGGCGTGGGGGTTGAGGAACAGAACAGGCAAACAGATACAAAGAGGGCCTGTGTCAAAGCTGTGGCTAAAGATAATGAACACTAAAATAATATGTAATTTGAGTGACCCCCACTTCTTTTACTCCCTTGCATGCAAAGTCAGCACCGCAGACTAGACAAACATAGTTGCCTGTGACACTGACACATTCCGGCTTATGTGTGTGAAGTTGCAGCTGTATGGCGGAGGTTGGCAAAGCTCCACAGACACACAAAGACGCTCTGAGCCAAGCAGGGCAGTAGGAGGAAGATGGCTCAAAGCCTGTTCAAGCCATTACATTTCTCTAATTGTTCCACTAGCAGCATTTCTCCATTTGGTTCACTATCCTACGCATTGGAGGGAAAAGACTGACAAATTAAAGCACTACACTGTAAGACTGTATAAGTAGAGCTTAAGAGGGCACGTCTCATAAAAAGTAAAGCCGGGCTTACCTTCCCCCATTGGGCCCTGGTGGAGAGCAGAATGGGACCCTTCTGGCATGGCACTCAGGCCTTTGGAACTGAAAAACAAAACATAAGGGTCAAAAAGAAAACATATACAGTACATCATGTCTAGACTTACAGCACATAAATCAGAGAAAGTGATTCTTAGAGTCAACTCACCGTATGTCTCATTTAAAAAAAAAAACAGGCATCATTATTGTAGAAGTGAGGCCAAAAAAGGTACAGACTTATTTGGTCTTACTGTAAGGAAAATAGGAAATTCTTGCCATTCCCCCACTCACTGCTCTGGGCTCACTCATGCCAACCACTCTGCAATTTAAAGTGTAGCCAGGGTTGTGGTATGCAGAGGCAGCTGTGATATGACTTGAGCTAATGCTAAAAAGAACAGAAAGGGTAGTGCACAGGTTTTATTGAGGGCCAATGGCGACGAGAGGAACTAAACACCTCTCACTCTCTCCACATTTATATTCAGATGTGTATCTAAATTTAATAGGTCCTTTCTATGCACTTTTAAGGGTATCAATCAGAGCAGTACTTAATATTATGTATGTAATATTGAGTAAAATACATGTAGTAGACAAAGATAATGTTATGCCAAAAACAGAGATGAGATATTGAGATGGTAAATGGTTACTTTTTGCAAAAATCTGCAAAACAAGTGTTCAATGTATGTATATAAAAAATCTTGATTAAGAGAGAAGACCACAACTACAGTATTTGGGATTGTGTATTTTTAGAGTCCATAATGCTAGCAGGAGGTGGGTCCCTTCAAAACAAATCTGCAGCTATTTCCCCTCTAGTTTCTTGCAGTAAATTAACAAGGATCGCTGTGCATGAGAACTTGTCTCGCTGTGATTCCTCGTAAGCCTCTGGCCTTTTAGACATCACATTCTTTGGCCAGTGAGATCACAAGAGCAGGAATTATTCGGGGATTAGAATGTGTATTGTTCCTTTTGCTTTGACTGGCCACTGTGCCAAACTGACCACCAGGCCAGCAGAGGCTAAAGTGAGCCCACTGCCAGGAAGAGTGCCAATTAAGATGTGCAGGAATGCAAAGAGAAATGTCACAATGTTGGATAAGCACTACACAGTATTCTAGAGACCTACTGCTGGGTGAAACAACTGACCAAGTAAAATTGTTAACAAGATAAAACAAACATCAGGTATTAATCCTCTTTCGGATAGGATACTCTAAATAGCAACGGATGAATCTGAGTGAATCACAACCCAAAATACTGTACCCATATCCCAAAATAACTTGTTAAACCGCATTGTCTCAATGACATTATTCGCAAATGTGGCCAATCTATATAGTCTTTGGCCCAGCTTGCCCCTTTAAGTTTGAAGTAGTGTTTGTTGTGTTGTAACTTTTTCAATTAGGCTTTCAACTTGTCTTAGCCAAGTAATAAAATCCTAATAATCTCAACTACACTGATCTCTAAACTAAACCCATTTATAGTCCAGGTCAAAACAATGCTAATCTGTCTATAGTCAATGAGACTGACTTGAAAAATAGAACCACATTTTTTCCAGTGATTGATTGTCTAAGACAGGGGTCGGCAACCCGCGGCTCCGGAGCCGCATGCGGCTCTTTGACCACTCTGATGCGGCTCAGCTGCATACTTGCCGACCCCCCCGATTTTACCAGGAGACTTATGGATCTCAGTGCCTCTCCTAGATAACTCCCAGGGCAAATATAATCCTATTTTCAATCTAATTACTAAATTATGGGCGTGCCCTAATTGCACTGCAATAATTGTCCCCTATAGCATTTACAAACAGCGTGCCAGCCCTGCCACATGTTGTATGTAGCTTTTATTTGCACACGTAGGAGACAGCAAAGCATACTTAGTCATCAGCCACACAGCTTACACTGACGGTAGCCGTACCGTATAAAACAACTTTAACACTGTTACGTTACAAATATGCGCCACACTGTGAACCCACACCAAAAAAGAATGAAAAACACATTTCTGGAGGACATCCCACTGTAACACAACATAAACACAACACAACCAATACCCAGAATCCCATGCAGCCCTAACTCTTCCGGTCTAGATTATACACCCTCGCTACCACAAACCCCCCCCACACATCAACCCCCCCCCCCAACCCCCCTCCGTGCGTCGGTTGAGCGGAAGAGTTAGTGCTGCATGGGATTCTGGGTATTTATTGTGTTGTGTTTATGTTGTGTTACAGTGCAGATGTTCTCCAGAAATGTGTTTGTCATTCTTTTTTGGTGTGGGTTCAAAGTGTGGCGCATATTTGTAACGTAACAGTGTTAAAGTTGTTTTATACGGTACGGCTACCGTCAGTGTAAGCTGTGTGGCTGCTGAGCTAGTACGCCTTGCTGTCACTTACGTGAGCAAGCTGAAGCTGCACTCTACATGTGGCCGAGTAGATACATTGTTTGGGTAGGCTGTAGAGGGCACCAAAGGCAGTGCCATCACTCCCTGATATTCGGGAGTCTCCCGGAAATAATGAGAGGGTTGGCAAGTATGGCGCTATCAAGCGCCATTGATTCAAATCTCGCGGGCCGCACTGACATCAAATTTCCATATTAAAGTGCGTTCCCGTGCGTGTGTCTGAGACCCCTGGTCAATATAGCACGAAGCAATTAAAGCTTTGTATGTGGTGTTTTTCATTTTAAATTAAATGTTTTCTTTGTGGCTCCCATTATTTTCTTTAATTTGTGAAACTTGCCAAAATGGCTCTTTGAGTGGTAAAGGTTGCCGACCCCTGGTCTAAGAGAAAAAATACAGAAAAATGATAATGTTTCTTAAACTGGGTACTAGGCATAAAATCAGTGTACAAGTCATAATTCAACAATTACAACTCATTACATTCCACCTCCTGTTTGCTGACATATGGCAATTCCATATCCTTGTTTTTCTAGGGAGGGGAGGTGGCCTGATTTAAAATCCAAAGAAAACACTAGGCATAGGCCAAAATTCATGCTAAAATGTCCACCTGTTCCTAAACTAGCAGCCATTTCAACCAAATGGAGAGCATTTGGTTCCCACAGCTGATGGCTGCATTACCCCACAGCATGGGGAGTCAGCAATTTGTTCCTAAATGGGAGACAGATGTAAGCCATTTCAATTGTTAATAAAGAAAAGAGCAGTAATGGATCACGTCTTCCGAGGGTTTGATATAAACCTACTTGTTCCTTTGAAAGGATTTACACTAATTCAAAAATCTTTGGCTTTGTTACTTGAAAGCACAACAAACATGTTTAAAAGGGACAGATGAGAAAACATGCAGCGTGAACCAATACTTAAAGCTTGACCTGTAAGAGAAAAATTGCCCCTGGGGAGAGATGGGCATTTATCACCATTATCTAACAGGATGGTGGAGTGGCGTGTAACCAGTTAGCATGTCTGCAGAGGAAGCTAGAGAAAAAAATTATACTTCTGCTCTCTTCTCTTCCCCTTCTTTAGTATGGCTTACAAAGGGCAGAAGCAGAACCAACATGATGTTCCCTAATACTGCTACAGTATAAGCATGTGATTGAAAATAAAATAGCATATCGTCCAATCCATTTTATAATAAAAAATACAAATCTCTGTACAGAAATGTTGAATTCACATGTGTTTTTTCCTCACTGTCTAGACAGTTTATACCACCATGTACGGTTTGTGTGTAACTTATTACACTTACACATATAAACTCAAGTATATATATATAGAGGAACGCTTGAACCCAAACAATTTTACTAAACCGAAACAAGAGTTTCTATCCATATAAATCAAAACATACCTCAACAACATACTGCCTTTGTCAAAGGCATCTATAGTTTGACATATTGGTGGTGCAAGCTCTTTGAGGATTTGTGCAAACCAAACCCAGCATACTTGATGTTTGTCATTTCCATGGAGCCTAAGTAAAACCAGTTTTAGCAATATTTGTTTATCGATGAATATTTTGATTACCACAGTTGGGTTTGAAGAAATATGTCAGTTTTGCAAATAGTGTGATTATCATACCAGTGACAACAGGTATGGTAACAAATGATATAATTATGCAACATAGTACATTGTTGCATGCTGATATTATCCAGGGCAACATTGAAGTTTTAAACTAATTTGTCTGACATAATCTGAGATATTTTTGCAGTAGTGAGTCAGTTTGTCTACTTTTGATAAACACGTCAGTGTGTTAATTTCTGCTTTGGAAATTGATGCACTTTAAATCTTTTTTTGTTACAGCCTAAAACAAATTAAATTATTAAAGTTATTCTTTGTTGTAAGTTGATCTATAAATGTTTTCACTTTTAATAAAGATGTAATGTTATGCAGAGGTGTACTTCGTACAATTTTATAGACAGATAATACTATTCAGGGTCTTGGCGGAGCGTGGCCGGTGGGCATGAAATGTTTTCTTCTTCTTGGGGTTGGGGCCATAACAGAAAATAATTGAGAAGCACTATTACTTTTTTTCCACACCAATGTTTGAGCCCAGTTGTTAGCGAGACCCATAAGTGGACACTTGATTGCTGCCAAGTTCTAACGTATGGATAAATTATGAGTTAAAATAGAAACTTAATGACAGTTTCAACAATTAACCCCCTCCAAAATTATGCTTGGCCAAGCAGAACAAAATGATGGGAGGAAAGCTAAAAATACTTCAGAGAATTCCTGCTCAGGGATGACCTAACTGTGTCATGTTGCATTCGGCGTCTACCCCAAAATGGCTTGAGGGACTTTTCAAGCATGACATCATAAGCCCCCTGGGATATTTTCAGTCAGACATTGCGGCAGTCTAACTTGGACACCATCAGTCAAGTTTGATGTTTATATGGAGAACAAACACAAATCAAACCTGAAAGGGAAAAGCAGAAGACCTACTGGTTAGATTATTTTTTTATTATTTTAGCACTGGCGTTCTGTTTATCTCCCAAGACCTTTCTCTTACCCCGTCTTCTCTGGCAAAAGATGACGCCCTTTCTATACGAGCGCCCTCTTTCCCACATTACTCCTGCACTTTATCCCCCGACACAGGCCTCAAGAGACTAACGGCTTTCCATTCACAGGGATAAACAATACACCCTGACAGTCTCTCTTCATCTCAATCAAATACTCAGTTTCTACAAAAGCCAGACCCACAGACACAGAACAAATGAGCCACTTATTTGAATCCACTGCATTTTTCAGCATACATGGATAAGTGATTAACACCCACAGAGCATTGTGGACACACATGGTGCACAACAAACACTGTGATGAAAAAGGGCCTTAATGACAGAATGATTGTTCCCTGCTGTTGTGGGTAAAATAAAGAAGTTCTAACCACTCCACCACAGAGGGATAAATCTATGTATATCTAAATATAAATATATCTAAATATATATATATATATATATATATATATATATATATATATATATATATATATATATATATATATATATATACACACATATATATCTATATACATTCATACATTTTCTACCATTTATCCCTTTATACATAACATATATATCTATATATATATATATATATATATATACATATATATATATATATATATATATATATATATATATACATACACACACACACACACACACACACATATCAATAGATCTATATCTATATATAAAAATTGTGTACATTTTCAAAATAATTATTTTGATACTTTTGGAGAGGGTGAAGCGTGGTTTTATTTGCAATCTGGGAACGTCTCCAGAATCCAACATCTTGCAGAGAGACACAAAAAACGGGCGATAAAAGTGACAGGGGAGCAAAAAGTATGCACAATGTACACCAGAGGATATTTAATATAGACCTCAAGGAAGTGTTTTAAATGTAGATTAAAATCATCGTAGGTCCTATTAAAAGGTAGGTTAAGGGTTGGACGGCACACCCGAAATAATGGGGAAAAAAACAGTGAGGTAGTAATAGGTTGTATTGTTTGTACCTGGAACACCTAAGGAAAGTGGACATTTACTGTGACACCACTGGAGACAGTATATGACAGCGAAACATAATTTAAAATTAGGTTTTGCGTGTGGTTGCATTTCTATACATAGAGCCAAGGCCTCCTACTAGACTGGTATATTTCAGCCTTTCAGTTTTTTTTAGCAGGGCTGTGCTCTGTATGTGAAAAGCATATGGATGGATGGCAGCACGGTGGCAGAGGGGTTAGTGCGTCTGCCTCACAATACGAAGGTCCTGAGTAGTCGTGAGTTCAATTCCGGGCTCGGGATCTTTCTGTGTGGAGTTTGCATGTTCTCCCCGTGACTGCGTGGGTTCCCTCCGGGTACTCCGGCTTCCTCCCACTTCCAAAGACACGCACCTGGGGATAGGTTGATTGGCAACACTAAATTGGCCCTAGTGTGTGAATGTGAGTGTGAATGTTGTCTGTCTATCTGTGTTGGCCCTGCGATGAGGTGGCGACTTGTCCAGGGTGTACCCCGCCTTCCGCCCGATTGTAGCTGAGATAGGCTCCAGTGCCCCCCGCGACCCGAAGGGAATAAGCAGTAGAAAATGGATGGAGGGATGGATGAATTTGATCACTTTTATGGGACCTAAATTTGCTTTCAGTGGGTCTTGACAGGATAAAATAAAAACTAGAGGTGTCCAGATCCGATAATTATTATGGTTCGATATCAGCAAAAAAGCATTTATGGTGTCCAAAATAAGCTCAGATACAAGCAGTCCTGCAGCATGTTTACTTGTGCAAAGCTGGGCAACCAGTTAACATCTAAATATCCTCCAATAAGCACACATGATTAGTTTTTCCTTCTATTTTAATGAAGTAATTTACTCAAAGTAAACATGGTAGGCTGTAGGCTACTAGGAGCTAGCAGCCACACAACAGGTAAGCAGCGAGACATACTGTACTTATTAATAAGTGTCTTTAATTGAACCATATTGCAGTCTAAACAACCACGATTGTCAATATAAGCAAGTATCAAATAATCATAGTTGCATATTACTTACAGATACAAAGTCTCCAAGGCTAAAGTGTATTAAAAAGTACCCAGTAACAAAAGTGTCCACATCATTCAACTTATTGCGGCGTGAGCTTAACGTAAATTGTGACCACCGTGTTTTTCATACCTAGCATTGTTCTTTGAATAATTTCACTTGATCAAGCCTTATCTAACATTCCACACTACAAAATAATAAAAGTATATGTACTATGATTTGTGCTGATATCGTATTAGGTCAATATCGGTATCTGCCTAGATACAAAGTTCCGTATTAAAAGTGAAGAGGTTGTATCAGTACACTCCTAATAGAAATTAGAAATGAAAAACCTCCATAATGGCACCGCAATGCTAAATCAGTTCCCGGACACTAGGGCTGCAAAAATAATCGTCATCGAATCGACATCAAGGTTTTAATTAGTGCGATTACGTAACAGAAAGAGGCTGAGGTTTGCTGAGCCTCGCATTTGTTTGTCTCTCGCTTCAAACAGGGAGAAAGAGGTCTCAGGCCATGTCTACACTAAGTTGTTTAACCCCTTAAACGAATAATTATTTAGCCAAAGCCCCGTTTCAGCCACACTAAACCATTGTTTAAGGTTCCCCTCCTCGGACAAATTTTTACAAGGGTAAGTCAGCCGTATAATTCTTGAATCTCCGGCACTTAACTTTGTATGGACTCATTGATCGTTTACAAAGTGAGTTCGGAGAGGAAGTGACGTCAGAAAGACCCCGCCCACACAGGAAGTGACGCCAGAAAGACCGCGCTCCACACAGGAAGTGACATCAGAAAGAACGCGCCAAAGTCAGCTTCATAACAAAGATGGAGGCGGATCATCCAGACATGCCAGTGTTTCTCCTTCTTGTACATGTACAGACGCTTTTGGAAATCCCAAATCAATACCTTAAGAGAAGGCAACGGGCGATTGTAGCTATTTCGTATACTACACTTCTCAGACGGCAAGAGAACTTTCAAATGTCCGGGTCAGCTGTGAGTCTATTTACCGAAAAACTTGGTCCCTTCCTCCCGTAGATGTGATACAGGCAGTGTGTGACTACAAATATTGCTTTATGGATGTGACTGTGAAATGGCCAGGCAGCGTGTGCATGATGCCCGCATCTTCGCTAACTCCGCCATTAGCACGCAGCTGAAAGACGGAACCACCCCCTCGTGTCCCAAACAACTGCTGGAAGATGAAAAACATGGCCCTTTTTTATTTTGGGTGACCCAGCTTATCCCCTGACGCAATATCTCACGAAAGAATACCCCAACGACGCAGTCAACCCACAACAACAATACTTTGGGTATTCTCTGTCTAGATCAGTGGTTCTTAACCTGGGTTCGGTGAGTCGGCCTCAGGGGTTCGGCGGAGCCTCCGCCGCGGCGATCAAGACAAACCCGACTCATCGTGTAAATAAAAACTTCTCCATATCGGCGTATCATGGATACGGCAACAGCAGAAGTCACACTGGTTTGCAGGTGTGTAATTTGTTGTGAGTTCATGCACTGTTGGTTTTGTTCTTTGAACAAGGTGATGTTCATGCATGGCTCATTTTGTGCACCAGGAAAAAAAACATAACTTTGTCTTGAATTTGAAAAAAAAACATTTTATTTTTCACAAAAGAAGGGTTCGGTGAATGCGCATATGAAACTGGTGGAGTTCAGAACCTCCAACAAGGTTAAAGGCCTACTGGAATGATTTTTTTTTATTTAAACGGGGATAGCAGATCCATTCTATGTGTCATTCTTGATCATTTCGCGATATTGCCATATTTTTGCTGAAAGGATTTAGTAGAGAACATCGACGATAAAGTTCGCAACTTTTGGTCGCTGATAAAAAAAGCCTTGCCTGTACCGGAAGTAGCGTGACGTCGCAGGTTGAAAGGCTCCTCACATTTCCCCATTGTTTACACCAGCAGCGAGAGCGATTCGGACCGAGAAAGCGACGATTACCCCATTAATTTGAGTCAGGATGAAAGATTTGTGGATGAGGAACGTGAGAGTGAAGGACTAGAGTGCAGTGCAGGACGTATCTTTTTTCGCTCTGACCGTAACTTAGGTACAAGGGCTCATTGGATTCCACACTCTCTCCTTTTTCTATTGTGGATCACGGATTTGTATTTTAAACCACCATGGATACTACTGTATATCCTCTTGAAAATGAGAGTCGAGAACGCGAAATCAACACCCGTGCTCACCTGCGTTCCAGCGATCGACGGCGCAACGAAGGACTTCACCCGATCATCGATGCGGTCGGCGGCTAGCGTCGGATAGCGCGTCTGCTATCCTCAAAGTCCTCCTGGTTGTGTTGCTGCAGCCAGCCGCTAATACACCGATCCCACCAACAACTTTCTTCTTTGTAGTCTCTATTGTTCATTAAACAAATTGCAAAAGATTCACCAACACAGATGTCCAGAATACTGTGTAATTTTGCGATGAAAACAGAGCTGTTTGTATTGAGATACAATGTGTCCGAATACTTCCGTTTCAACCATTGACGTCACGCGCAAACGTCATCATACATGGACGTTTTCAACCGGAAGTTTCGCGGGAAATTTAAAATTGCACTTTAAAAGTTAACCCGGCCGTATTGGCATGTGTTGCAATGTTAAGATTACATCATTGATATATAAACTATCAGACTGCGTGGTCGGTAGTAGTGGGTTTCAGAAGGCCTTTAAGAACCACTGGTCTAGATTAACTGTTGTAATTGAGTAAAATTGTCTACTTTCTCATGTCGATTAAAGATTTGATTAATTTATGATGTGTCATCAGGTGTGATTCACTACAATAGGGCCCCACAGCACACTGGACTTCATTGAAATACCACAACACTGGATATTGTTCAAAGGAGATACATTTTTAATTTAAAAACTTGCACACAAAACACAGCAAACAAATGTAAAATGCACAGCAAACAATTTACAATATAGCTCTTTTAAATAACTTCACAGTGAAGTAAAGTCATCTACTGGGGAGATTGGAGCAGATGGACGCTCAGGTGGGTTGTTTTTTTCTCTTTTCGCGCATGCGTACTAGGTCGCGTTGCACCGGCGGACGGAGGGGGCGGGGGTCTTAAACGGTGGCATTGTTGTGTGTGCACACAGATAAGGTTAGGTGGGATTTACCCTGGATAACCTTATCCGGCTTAGTGTAAACGGGACCTCAGTCTGTGTATCGTTCTCAGCACCTGAGCGTGCTTATCCAACAGAATTAATTAAACGCAGTGAGCCCTCCTTTCAGTCATACACAATCTTTGTGTCGGTGGGTGGAGAGCGGAGTACCAGCTTTACACACACAGAAAGCACAGACGGAGAGCCTCGTCACTCGCCATTGAGAAGTTCCGCAAAGTGACAAAAGTTAGGAGGAAAAAAATATGATTACTAGAGGTGGGGTAAATAATCGATACTTAGATGCATCGCAATTCAGACATGGACGATTATAGAATCGATTAGTGAACGTCGATAATCGATTTTTTTATTGTAAATAAAGTAATGCAGACAGTTCTAAAATTTGGCTGACTGACTGCAGCGAGCCACCTCACAGAGCGATCCGACCAACTCCTTTATTATGGGGCACTTATGTTCCAGTTTTCCACAAATTTCCATCAATTCATTAAATGGGGAAATTAATTTAACTGTTTCTTATTCCAAATGAATTGTTTTTTTAACGTTGCAAGTGATAAACGTTTATTTAGTGAAACAAAAAGAAATGTTAAACTGCATAAATATACAGAATCGTCACTCCTGAATCGTAATCGAATCGTGAGGTGCCCAAAGATTCCCTCTCCTAGTAATGAGTAGGGATGTAACGGTAGGGATGATGTTCGAACCCGGTTCTCCCGGTTGTTCGATAAGAAAAGAACCGATTCCATGGACTCAAATCCCTTTTTGAGGATCGGTTCCCGTTATCGAGGCCACTATGGTAAAGAAAAAGAGTTGGTTCTTTATTCGAATCCCTGGGAACGAATCCCTTCCCACAGGAAATGCTCTGTGGGACGGCAATGTTTTGCCCATTTGATTGTAGACTCTTACTGACACCTTGTGGCGATATGAAAATACTATGCGTCAGTTTGGGCACTTCCGGGTTAACGAAGTCAGTTCAGTTCATGAGACAATTGAGAAGTAGACAAGTTGTGTTAGTTCTTACAAGCCTTGGAAAAGATAAGTCTGTAAGTAAACTGTTTAACTTGTTTATGTAACTCAATATTAAGGTGGAAAGTGATTAAATTTAATACTAAGATGTTTATTGAAAAACGATTTTTGTGCACTGTTTCAATGGATGTTTTGAGGACTTAAAATGGCTGCCGGTCATGTAGTTCCACCATCGAAATAGTTTCAACACTCAGAAGTATTTCTTTGATGATAGTACTGTATATTTGTGTGAAGCTAATATTTACATATTGTGTATTAAATTTCAGTATGTTAATTGAATCACATAGCTTATACGTTTGTCATTGTGTGTATTTCAGTTTTAAAAAAATAAAAATAATAGTCCAGTGCAAGACAAAAGTAAAGATAGGAAAAGACAAAGCAAGATCAACAACAATAAAGAGCCTAAATGGATTAATCTGCTTTGGAACTTTATTAGACGTCTTGGATTGTTTGTTAGCTGTCTGCCTGTGTGTGTAGTTAGTATGTTCCAATAGCAGCAGAAGTGCACTTTTTGGAGAGCTGTATTATTTTCAGTTTTGTGCCCAAGGGACTGATTTTATTTAACACTATATTATTATTTATACACCTATAGTGATCACAGAGACAGGTTGTTTTTGTGTTACTGTATATATTTGTTTTTCTGAAAAATCCCACTTAATATACTTTGGGTAACAACAGTCAATATTTTATTTTTTTATTTTTTTTAGGGGGGTAACAGTCAATATTTATTTATTTATTTTATATTTATTTTTTCTTATAAAATAAAAGTGAGCTTTTGTTAAACCAAATATTGTGTTTTTTTCAATACACAACAACCTATCTGGATTCGATAAGAGAATCGATAAGGAATCGGTCCGATAAGAGGATTCGATAATGGGCTCGAACTCGATAATTTCTTATCAAACATCATCCCTATGTAACGGTATTGTAGATACCGTGGTATTGTGGTTTCAGAGTCTTCACAATAACGCAGTGACGGTATCAAACAAAAACTTGGTGTATGCATTTTTCCTGGTGCTTAAGCGTTGACCAGGTCTGAAAATAAACTACCTCTCCCAGAAGCCTCTGCGCAGCGTGGGATCGACAAAGTGGGGGGCCTGGAACGGCGTAAGCAGGAAGTTGAAGTGTGTTTGTAGTACATGAGGAATTTGTTTTTTTTGGACATTTCCAGAAAAATACATCACAATCAATCCATAACTTTTTGAGTTTTGTTGCTAACAGACAAATACAAACCCTGGCGAAAACATAACCTCTTTGGCAGAAGTCATAAAGTCTGCGTTCTGCAGAGCGTCGTGAGCGTTTCCAGTGTGACAACCAGCCAGTCACGTTGCAGCGCACAGAAGGAAATCACCAAAAAAAACAGTTCACCGTGGGAATTACTCAAAAGCTACTTGATAACTTCTTAATCCATACATCCATTTTCTACTGCTTGTCCCTCTCGATGTCACGGAGCCTATCTAGCTGCACTCGGGCGGAAGGCAGCACCATGGCCAAGTCCATCCCATCCATCCATTTTGTACCGCTTGTCCCTCTCGGGGTCGCCGGGGTGCTGGAGCCTATCCCAGCTTCAACCGGGTGGAAGGCTGGGTACACCCTGGACAAGTCGCCAACTCATAAACCGTCACCAAGAAAAGATATTTGAAGCCAGCGAAGCTAAAAAATCATTGAGGTATTCACATTATAAAAAGTTACATTGTTAGTTAACTTTTCTGAGAATCAGCATTTTCCAAAAACTGAAATAAAATAAATATGTCCACTGTTGAGGACACGGCTTCTCATAAAGTAAAAGTTGAAAGACAATAAAGATAACATTATAGTTTTACACTGGATCTTTACATTGTCACCTTAAGGACACTTGAGTGTAAGATTTTTTTTAAATATTCACTTGAAACAGTGGATGTTCCTGCACTTAAAAAAACATGTTTGTAGTACAAAATATGATTAGAACATTTTAGCATTATGTTTGTGTTCAATTACAGTAAGTGTGTTCATCCTAAACATTCCTGCCACTTCATTTTACACAAGTCTTTTTTTAAGTTGCTTTTTTTTGGGGGGGGGGGGACATATACCACAATAATATCATACTGTGATAATATCGTACCGTGAGATTTTAATACCGTTACATCTCTAGTAATGAGAAATAAAAGTGGATTTTAGTTTATAAATCTAAGTTAATTGAGTAATTATTTTAAATGGTTACTTGCATTATTATTATTATACATTATGATCACTCCGGGAGGAGCTCAAACTAAAGCCGCTGCTCCTCCACATCGAGAGGAGCCAGATGAGGTGGTTCTGGCATCTGGTCAGGATGCCACCCGAAAGCCTCCCTAGGGAAGTGTTTCGGGCACATCCGACCGGTAGGAGGCCACGGGGAAAACCCAGGGCACATTGGAAAAACTATGTCTCCCGGCTGGCCTGCGAATGCCTCGGGATCCCCCGGGAGGAGCTGGACCAAGTGGCTTAGGAGAGGGAAGTCTGGGCTTCCCTGCTTAGGCTGCTGCCCCCGTGACCCGACCTCGGATAAGCGGAAGACGATGGATGGATGGATGATCACTGTATAATTTTTATCAATTATTTATTCAGTTCAAGAGCATATGAGACAGAGTACAATAACATGTCTTCCTCAACTCGTAATTTTTGCAATTTTATGCATTTTAATGTATAAAATATTAAAATCACAAATCGAATCACAATCGCCATTCTATAGATGAAAATCGCAATTACGTTTTTTCTAAAAATCATGCAGCCCTACCTAGCACACACTCTTTCCTTTTCAAAACAAGTAGGGCAGTCACTTGTTTGGTTCAAAGTTGATCTTTGACTCTCAACGGGTAAACTGACTTGGAACGTGCAAAAGCTGCAACTTTTTTGTGCCCTGACAAGTCCAAGTCTTTGCTTACTGTCATCAAAGTAGCATCAACCATTAAGTTAGTGGGTCTGGTAATTTCATAACAGCTGCAGCATACCAAGGCTCTGGAAGAATGAGTTAAGCGCTAGATCTATCGTCCAAGAGTCGTTTCCTGTCTGGACCAGCTGAATGGTGACTTAATTGTATTGAGGCAACATTTAGGCTTGAAATTATCTTGAGATATTTAAGTCTGCAGTGTCAAGTGGGGTCAAAAATGGAGAAGATTAAACTTTTCACAAGTCCCTCATTGGTTTTATTCCTTTCTTATATAGCAGTTGCTAACAAAAAAAGAAAAAAAGAAACGTCACACTGATCACACTGGGGCGCTCATTAGAGGAGAACAATTGGCTAAACATGAGCACCATGGGTGGTGAGAGAAAAATAGGAAATTGCAAATGATTCAGTAGAACCTAGGGTGTTAAGTCTGACCCGACATTGCAAAGGATGACTTGGGAAATAAACCCAATACTTCATCGAAACAGCTAACCAAAGTTCATTGAACCCAAAGTGTTCAATTCAAACACAAACATCACTTATCTCACTGAAACTCAGGCCCCCAACTTTCAAACTTTGGAATTGTGAAATTGCACAAAGCAAGGATCCAACATACAAAATAATGGTGAGGATGAGCAGCAGATGATTTGGAATGTTCTAGACTGTTATTTGCTATTAAAAAAGGGGGATTATAACGGATGGCTTCAAATTAGAGAACGTCTCTGAGCTTTGAGTTACTCCGTAAACGTTTTATTTTGAAACTGAATAGTCAAGCTAGTTAACTGATAAAACGTCCCAGTCAAGCTTAAAAAAATATTTTTTGACACACTTAATAACATTACTTTAAACGAGGCCGGACATCTTCATATTAGCCATCAAAGAGAACATGAAGTTAGCAAAGACTTTGTGTGTTTAAAATGCAGACCACGTACCGAAAATGGACAACTTCTTGGCGTCCGACGACAGTTAAAAGTTCTACTCGGTGATTTCTCGTTGATAATATTGCTGCCACGCCGTTAAATCCTTGATTTCCACATGTTGACGTCTCACCGAGCCGCTCAGCCTGGGTGACTTTTTTTCAACTGACCGAACTGTAGCATCTTGGAAGAGGAACGCCGTAAAACCACTGCTGCGTTCAGAGTCCATCGGATTTCCTAAACTCTTCTATGAAATAGCGTGTTAGGATTACTATATTATTTTTTTCCCCCAATGTGTTAATCATATCCAAACAATTTATTATAATATTGACAAATACATTAATTATATAATTTGCTTTTATGCATCCGCCTAAAATATGTAAATATACGAAGGACATGAATGCAGCAAAGGAACGCCTACTTTTGACGTCAGGGTTTGATGTTTTGACGTGTTCTCAACATCTGGATTGTAGTGGGGCAAAAATTATCAAAGAACGATAAAAAATTGTGTGCGTATTTTCTCAAAATCTAGATAAATACATGCTACACTAATACAAAACACATCGTTTTCTGCATAATAAATGAAACCAATTGTAACCCTGGCAATTACATTTATGGGGGTCAGGTCAGCAGAAAATTTAACAGACAAAAGAAGGCTTCAATGAATCAGTTGGGGTGCATGGTAATTTATGCGAGGCTGATTAAACTTTCACTTTTGCCTCTGTGACTTTCTTCTTCCATACGGCTGACTGTTTTACAGAGACTTCTCACAATGTGAAAGTGCAACTTTTATTGGTACACACAAAGAAGTTTAGAGCCTCACTAATAAAATGATCTTCTGAGGTTTTAAAATGCTAAACTAAGACCAAAGGAAAATTTAATCGACAAAACACCAAAACTGAAATGCAGTGTTTTTTTGTTTTTGTTTTTACAAGAAAAACAATATCGCCACCTGCTGTGAATATAAAGCAATGCCTAGTCTGGGTGGACCGTAGAGTGTAAATTATTTGCATGTCGCTTAAACATGTAAGAGTGGCTTTTTAAAGCATGGAATCAAGTGTTTTAGCATTGCAGAACAATGAAATAAACATTTTATTGTGGAGGGTTGTTCTACTGAGGGCTGCCGGCAGAAAAAGTAATACATTTTGTGAATTTAATATGCTAGAAGTTAGAAGCAACCCAATATATGCTAAACTCTCTGAACAAAAACATCTGCATTTTAGCTTTGTTGTAGGTGACAAAGAAAATTAGTATAACAAACAATATAAGTCCAACAAAGAAACACTGGCAAACACATAATCGAGGTAATTCTTTGACAAGTTAGCTTTATTTTGCAATGCATTATCAGTTTATTATGAAAACATATTTTAACACCAAACAACATTCCTTCTACAAGCCATAATAAGAAAAAGATTATGGATTACCCCTATAATTTTCAGAATATCCAATGGAGTAACACACATGTAGAAGATAGCATATCTGACCATCAGAACATGTCTAAATTAATAGGGCATTTACATAAAACTCAAAAAATCCAGTTTTAGTCATCTATAGGTTTACTTTGAAGTAACAGACCATATCACGGAATCAAGTGTGAATTAGGTACAATATATAGAGGTAATCTAGTACATAAAATAACTTGAGGTCTTTGTTTATCTAAGTAGAAACCGTAGGACAACAAGCTGTTAAAATGACATACTGTATTAAAATTATCTTAAGAAAAATTTAATAAACAGATTAAAAAATATAACACTACACTGCCTCCTACGTATGCGTCCTTAAAAACAACCAAAAAATGTTATATACACCATTAAAACAGTTCCACTCGGGTGGTGAACATGAACATTGTGGTCTCTCTCATAAATCAGAGTTCATTGAGTAAATGACACAGCTCAGGCCGATGGTGTCCCTTATCGTACAGACAGGGGATCAAAGGTCACGGCTGATGGGGTCAGATGGGCTTGGTTGTACTATTGTAGACCAGACGCTCCCGGTCTTCTATGGAGGTGAGTGGAGCGTTGTTGACGGGCACGCGGTGGTGCTGTGAGGACTTCTTCTTTCCTTTCATGAAGCAGTACAACAGGATGCCCAACAGGATGAGAATAGCTAAACCCAGGATAGCAGCTATTGCAATGACACCTGCACAAATACAGAAATTTATCAGTGTTGCAGAAAATCTGCCTGATGTGTAATAAGACTTTCAGTTACAAGAATAGTTACATACTTGTCTGACTTCCAGCAGCTCTGCGTTCAAACTCCTGCCTTCTGGCAAACACATCCTTTTCTAATGAAAAAAAAAACAATACTTTTTTGAGATTAGACGCACTGGAAACAAGTCAAAAAACATTGTTTCATGGCTGACAAAAACATACACATTAAGTTTTGGCCTGACCTGATGCAAATGCCTTAATTTGTTTAGTAAAGTAGGAGGAAGTCAGGAGAAGTCAAGCTAAAACTAAACCAACTAAAATCACATACAAAGCAGAGGTGAATGTACTGTAACTTACTACCTTACTTGGACTGGTCTAATAGTACACATATTGATGGGAGAATACTGGCCTAATGTAGGATTGCTTGGGCTGTTATTGTGCTACATCTTACTGAGAGTTTGTTGTCATATTTATGTCCAACTCAGGGGACATGAGAAGGCCAGATAAATAAATACATTGTTTAAAAAAAAAAAGAAAAAAAAAAAAAGTATATATATACACCGGTACACACACACACACACACACACACACACACACACACACACACACACACACACACACACACACACACACACACACACACACACACACACACACACACACACACACACACACACACACACACACACACACACACACACACACACACACACACACACACACACACACACACACACACACACACACACACACACACACACAAGAGCTGTCACGGTATGAACATTTCTTATCACGGTTATTGTGACCAAAATTATCATGGTTATTATTATCGCGGTAATCTTAAATGTGCTCAAAATTTTAAAAACCTACTTATACTGAAATCCTTTAATTACGTTTTACTTTTAAAAAACACTAACACAATCAAAATGTATACACATACTTCAAGTAGAAAGTTGAATGTGCATATGAAAGCAACACAATCATTATAAACAAAGTAATATGGCAGACACAAAATAATACTATAAATAAATACAAATAAATGTGAACATTTTGAATGATGCCACCTTATGGACATAAGACATAAGTTAAAGTACCAATGATTGTCACACACACACTAGGTGTGGTGAAATTTGTCCTCTAACAGCACTTTTTGTCCTTATACTGTAGATAAAAATAGTGTTCATATATGAGGTTTAGTCTTACACATAGGACTGCACAATTACGGGCAAAATAATAATTAAGATGATTTTTTTAATCAATATTAAAATAACGATTATTAATCATGGTTATTCATTATGTTTGGTAAAACAGTGTTGGGGTGTGAACGCGACGCCATGTAATATCTGTAATATCTATGTAATTTGTAATATCTAATAAAAATGCTATAGATAAACGTTATCTATATATTTAAAGATAAATATTTGTGTTTTTGTTTATTAATAGTATCAGCGTGTCAGCTTTTTTATTACATGATGCCTTTATCTCTATTTTTACACTTTCATAGAGAGTGGTATTATTTAAGTTATGTACATACATTTGAATGTACTAATGTGTGCACATGTACATGATGTATCAGGACAGATCGATTGAGTTTGCATAGGTATTAATCATACACCATGGAACATTAACAAAATGCTATGCCACATTAATGGTTATTAAAGTAATTACTTTGTGGAATGAAACAACACAAGTAGGGATGATACTCGAAACCGGTTTTCCCGGTTGTTTGATAAGAAAAGAACCGAGTCCTCGGACTCGAATCCCTTTTTGAGAACCGGTACCCGTTATCGAGACCACTATAGTAAAGGAAAAGAGTTGATTCTTTATTCGAATCCCGTCCCGACCAGAAATGCTCCGTGGGACATCACAAGAATTGACGTCATGTAGCTCAGTCATTAGGCGCAGATAGCGAAAGCAGGAAAACAATGGACGGGAAAAAGCGCTCCAAGGTGTAATAAAGTTAAAAACAAAAGCTATCGTCCATCGAATACATTTACTGAGAGATTTTAGCAGGGTAAAACACATGACGGACACTTTTACGACCAACCGGAAACATAGCAACCAGGCTAGCAACGCACCTCCTTTACGGCAGCTGTCGCAACGTTCTTAAAACAACCACAGCACATACATATATACAACATATCTCCCTTTTTTAACTTTTGTTTTTCTTTCCTTGTAAACAAAACAAAATCACACTGTAGATGTGTTGTCTGTCTAATTATAAATAGCAGACGAGGCGTGTTGGCTGAGTTCTTGACGTTTACTTTCACAGCGTGGCAACATGCAACACTTTTCGGGGCTACCGCGCATGCTCGTAACTCCCGCTGCATGCTGGGTAGTGTAGTTGTTATATTTTCTCGCTCATAACATTTTTCCTCCTATAAAGAAATAATGTTAACTCAATAAAGTGTATTTATTTTTTTAGCTTTAACTTTTCATTTTTTTAGCATTGTAACCACATTTGCAAAGAACTTTTCTCTTCATAGAATTTTCTTTCAATAAAGAAATAAAGTGCAAAAATGTCAAAGCATCATAACAAACAGTTATGTCAAATAGCAGCAGAAGTGCACTTTTTGGAGAGCTGTATTATTTTCAGTTTTGTGCCCAAGGGACTGATTTTATTTAACACTATATTATTATTTATACACCTGTAGTGATCACAGAGACAGGTTGTTTTTGTGTTACTGTATATATTTGTTTCTCTGAAAAATCCCACTTAATATACTTTGGGTAACAACAGTCAATATTTATTTATTTATTATATTTTTTTTTAGGTGGGTAACAGTCAATATTCATTTATTTATTAGATTTTATTTTTTTTATTATATAATAAAAGTGAGCTTTTGTTAAACAAAATATTGTGGTTTTTTTTCCATATACAACAACCTATCTGGACTCGATAAGAGAATCGATAAGGAATCGGTTCGATAAGAGGATTCGATAATAGGCTCGAACTCGATAATTCCTTATCAAACATCATCCCTAAACACAAGTAATGTAAACAAAAACATGGTGTTTACTTTTTGATATCAATATAAAACACAAAGCAGTTTGGCTAATTAAGATAAAGTCAATAAACAAGCTTTGTTCTTCTCCAACAACCATGTACTTCAGTCCAACAGTTTGGCCAACAAAAATAAACTGGAGTGATACCTCTCACATCTAATATACAAAACCCAACACCAGTGAAGTTGGCACGTTGTGCAATTAGTAAATAAAAACAGAATCTAATGATTTGCATATCATTTTCAACGTATATCCCCTTGAATAGACTTCAAAGACAAGATATTTAATGTTCGAAATGAGAAACTTTTTTTTTTTTTTGCAAATAATCATTAACTTATAATTGAATAGCAGCAACACAGTGACGTTGGCACAGGGGCATTTTTACCACTGTTACAAGGCCTTTCCTTTTAAAAACACTCATTAAACATTTGGGAACTGAGGAGACCAATTTTTGAAGCTTTTCAGGTGGAATTCTTTCCCATTCTTGCTTGATGTACAGTTTAAGTTGTTCAACAGTCCGGTCTCAGTTGTGGTATTTTACTTAAGTTAAAGTTAAAGTTAAAGTACCAATGATTGTCACACACACACTAGGTGTGGTGAAATTTGTCCTCTGCATTTGACCAATCTCCTTGTTCACCCCCTGGGAGGTGAGGGGAGCACTGGGCAGCAACAGTGGCCGCGCCCGGGAATCATTTTGGTGATTTAACCCCCAATTCCAACCCTTGTTGCTGAGTGCCAAGCAGGGAGGTAATGGGTCCCATTTTTATCGTCTTTGTTATGACTCGGCCGGGGTTTGAACTCACAACCTACCGATCTCAGGGCGGACACTCTAACCACTAGGCCACTGAATAAGTTTACGCTTCATATTGCGCCACACATTTTCAATGGGAGACAGTTCTGGACTACAATCAGGCCAGTCTAGTACCCGCACTCTTTTACTATGAAGCCACGCTGTTGTAACATGTGGCTTGGAATTGTCTTGCTGAAATAAGCAGGGGCGTCCATGATAACGTTGCTTGGATGGCAACATATGTTGCTCCAAAACCTGTTTGTACCTTTCAGCATTAATAGTGCCTTAACAGATGTGTAAGTTACCCATGCCTTGGGCACTAATACACCCCCATACCATCACAGATGCTGGCTTTTGATCTTTGCGCCTAGAACAATCCGGATGGTTCTTTTCCTCTTGCTCCGGAGGACATGACGTCCACAGTTTGCAAACACAATTTGAAATGTGGACTCATCAGACCACAGAAGACTTTTCCACTTTGCATCAGTCCATCTTAGATGAGCTCGGGCCCAGTGAAGCCGGCGGCGTTTCTGGGTGTTGTTGATGAATGGCTTTGCATAGTAGAGTTTTAACTTGCACTTACAGATGTAGCGACAAACTAGTTATTGACAGTGGTTTTCTGAAGTGTCCCTGAGCCCATGTGGTGATATCATGTGGTGATTTACACACTGATGTCGCTTTTTTGATGCAGTACCACCTGACGGATCGAAGGTCTGTAATATAATCGCTTAAGTGCAGTGATTTCTCCAGATTTTTTGAACCTTTTGATAATATTACAGACCGTAGATGGTGAAATCCCTAAATTCCTTGCAATAGTTGAGACATTTTGTTCTTAAACTGTTCAACAATTTACTCACGCATTTGTTCACAAAGTGGTGACCCTCGCCCCATCCTTGTTTCTGAATGACTGAGCATTTCATGGAAGCTGCTTTTATACCCAATCGTGGCACCCACCTGTTCCCAATTAGCCTGTTCACCTGTGAAATGTTCCAAATAAGTGTTTGATGAGCATTCCCTTACTTTCTCAGTCTTATCTTGTCACTTGTGCCAGCTTTTTTGAAACATGTTGCAGGCATCAAATTCTAAATGAGCCAATATTTGCAAAAAATAACAAAAGTTTTCCAGTTCGAACGTTAAGTATCTTGTCTTTGCAGTCTATTCAATTAAATATAGGTTGAAAAGAATTTGCAAATCATTGTATTCTGTTTTTATTTACGATTTACACAACGTGCCAATTTCTCTGGTTTTGGGTTTTCTACAATCTTTGTGTCTCAATGACAAGTCAGCCTACGTTCAATTCGATGAGATAACAAAACATTTGGCTAGTATTGATGTTATTGGAGCACTGATAAAGTTAGCCGGTAAATTAAAGAACGAGTGACTATCCCCGTAAACAAACTAAAGACTTTTGGCGTGGCGCGGTTGGAAGAGTGGCCGTGCCAGCAATCTGAGGGTTCCTGGTTCAATCCCCACCTTCTACCAACCTCGTCACGTCCGTTGTGTCCTTGAGCAAGACACTTCACCCTTGCTCCTGATGGGTCGTGGTTAGGGCCTTGCATGGCAGCTCCCGCCATCAGTGTGTGAATGTGTGTGTGAATGGGTGAATGTGGAAATAGTGTCGAAGCGCTTTGAGTACCTTGAAGGTAGAAAAGCGCTATACAAGTATAACCCATTTACCATTTACTTTATAAACAAGTTGTGGCAACGTTCCCGACACATCGTCTGCTGCATGGTAACTCTCAGTCCGAGCAGCTGATGAACGGACGCTAGATGCACGTTCAAAATGAAACTGCAACATCAAATATTTTTCTCCTCCAACAGCATTGCGCTCTTAATCGCACACAGAGACTCCGCGGAATTAGAAGCGATTGAAATGAAGTGAAACGAAGCGATCGGCTCCGTTTACTCAGAGGGAACATTTTTACTCGAGCCAAACGGCTCTAGTGCGCATGTGCTGCGGCGATTCAGCTTAACAGGAAGTAAGCCGTGTTGCCTAAAATGCATTATTAAATGACGGTTTTTCGGTAATTAAACATTTAAACGGCATTACTAACCGTCTGGGATTTTATCACGGTTTATCATTATACCGTTTACCGTTCCATCCCTAATACACAGGTGTATATATATTGTGCACGTAAGCAAAGTGCTTTATTTATTCATTAGCGTCACGCTGATAGCAGCACAGCACTATAGGTAAATCAAATACGTTACCTAGCGATACTTGTCTTTTATATATTGATGTTTAATTTGTGGACCCCTCGAGATTTAAAGATGTGATGCACCACCAATCTTTTCTTCTCTATATCCGTGTGAATGTCAAATTAAATGAGGTCGTAGCGAGCAATAACGTCTTGGTGATAATAGTTTAAATCTTTCAAAAACATTTTTTCTTAATAGTGTATAATCCACTCCATCCCATTTTAAAATTTTTTTTCATGATTGTTGATACAGTTGCCTCTAAACCTTTCAATTACGCCAAAATTTGCACTGATGCAGGTAAATAAACAGCAGCCTAATGGGACTCTAAGCATTGCCTGACAACTGGAAGTGCCTCTAGATCACGTGATTGCAACTCAGCAACTAAAACAGAAAAACTGAAATTTATAATTTTGTATATTGCTATTTTTATTTAAATATATTGTTATTACCATTATTTTACTTGTTGTTGGTTATTTTTATTCTAATTTCTATCCGTTTTTTTTAAATTACTTGGGTTGAGTTTTGGTGGGACAATAAATATTAATTCATTTCAAAACATGAGTAATTGTGTCATTAATGGCGATTACAATATCAATCAAAATAATCGTGATTACTATTTTTGCCATAATCGTCAAGCCCTAACTTTTGGGAATTTTTAAAATTTACTTGCAGCAAATCTAGCATCTTTTCTGGTGTTATTATAAAATGTACTCGTGGTTAGAACTCTACTTCTGTCCCTCGACGAAAAGCCAGCTGCAGAGAGCATGACAACACCCTTGCTTGGTGCTACAGCTCCAGTTGGACTTACTTTTTCTCCTTAAAAGCCACCACTGTACTCTTAATATTTGCACATTTTGTAGATCCCTGTCCGCGGGTATATTTGGGATACATCAAAAATTACATCCACATCGAAGACATGCTGACTACACTCCAGACAATGATGTGCGTCTTGTTTACGTCACAGCATCCGTTTTTAGCAGCGCTGTTTTGTGAATTAGTTAATTATATTTTATATAGCGCTTTTTCTCTCGTGACTCAAAGCGCTTTACATAGTGAAACCCAATATCTAAGTTAAATTTTTAAACCAGTGTGTGGGTGGCACTGGGAGCAGGTGGGTAAAGTGTCTTGCCCAAGGACAACGGCAGTGACTAGGATGGCGGAAGCGGGGATCAAACCTGGAACCCTCAAGTTGCTGGCACGGCCACTCTACCAACCGAGCTATATCGCTCGGTGATCAGAGTCTTTCTAAGCAGTCGAGTTTCGGTGCATCACTTGTCAATAGTACTAAATCTATCCATTCATACTGTCACAACCTGCTGGTGGTAATGTTTTATGTTTGTGTGGTTTTGTTTTGATGTTTACTTTTCCCATGATCTCAAACACACCGTCTGTGCTTGAAAGCAGCTTGGAGGAGAATGAGGAAGTGTTTTTTTGTCCGGTGAAGCACAGAGACAAAAGTGTTTGGATGTGAGGCAAAACCTGTTGGAATTGGGCCGGCATAAATGTTATAAAATATGCCCATGTCACACTTTTGACTTCTTCTTTAGGTTACAATGCATTATATTATATATGGGGACGGCGTGGCGAAGTTGGGAGAGTGGCCGTGCCAGCAATCTGAGGGTTACAGGTTCAATCCCCACCTTCTACCATCCTAGTCACGTCCGTTGTGTCCTTGAGCAAGACACTTCACCCTTGCTCCTGATGGGTCCTGGTTAGCGCCGTGCATGGAAGCTCCCGCCATCAGTGTGTGAATGTGTGTGTGTGAATGGGTGAATGTGGAAATAGTGTCAAAGCGCTTTGAGTTCCTTAAAAAGGTAGAAAAGCGCTATACAAGTATAACCCATTTACCATATTAATTTGATTTGTTTTCACATAATAAAAAAAAAATTATTTTCAAGGTGTGGCGGCTATGATTTTACTGTTGCGGTGCACCACGTTGAGTTACATTAAGTTAAATACAATACATATTTATACAGTTCTGAAGTTAGTGTACTAATATAGATGTTAAATATATGTTTAATGTAATTTAAAATATTTTAAATACATTTGATATCAAAATCATTACACCAACCAGTTGTTTGTTCATTATTATTTATTCCAATTGTGTGCTGTCTCAGAGTAATCTGTGATCAAGTTTACACCGCTGTTTTTACACGTAAATCGGCGATCGCAATGCTTTTAGTCTGCATATTTTTTTTCATACAAAATTGAAGAGGGAAGTTTGTCAAACATGTAAAAATACAGTACAACCTGCGATAAAGCCATATTTTCCGAGGTAATCGCCAATATGTGGATGCACGCGCGCACAAACAGACACGAGTACAGAAATACACACATTACGATGCTTTTTTATCACCACACAGCAGAGCATTGATTTTTATGTAACAATAATCATTTGTATAATAATAAAGAATATAAGATTTAAAATATCAGAAACAAAATCAGCAAGTTATAACAAACTGAACAACACATTACTTCAACTACCACAACTACTTAAACTTTAATTACCCCCGAGATCAGACTATGACGACACTGCAATTTGAAGTATGAATGATAAAAGATTAAATATTATTAAGAGTATGTGAATGTTCGACTACGACCTTGTTTACTTTCATGACGACCTCAAAGTATTTTAATCAAGCAGAAATATCAGGGGGCTAAAATGCGTCAAATGTGGGGAAGTGAGGAGGGAATGTTTTGTATATCACCCATCATGCATTTTAGTGGATTTTTATGGGTGTCATTTTTAAATTATGTATTGGACTTGGATCTCCGCCCGAATGCAGCTGGGATAGGCTCCTGCTCCCCCGCGACCCCGAAAGGGACAAGCGGTAGAAAATGGATGAATGGGCTTGGATCTGTTTTATAATGTCTAAAAAGTTGAATGAGCAGGTGTGTTATGTATGACCGTGTGTTGACTTTCTTTGTTAGAGTTCATTTGTACCGTGAGTGGGAAAAGTTACTTAGATTGGGTCATAAAAGTTAATGCTCTGTGCACTTACAATGACAACTCATGGTCATAAATCATAAATCCTTCTAAAACGACTGCGATAAGGTGACAAAATTGCAGCGATCAGACACCCAGAATATATAGAAACGGACCAAGATACGCCGCGGGCAATTCTTCTTGTTCAACTTGTGACGTCTCACGGGCCGCACTAGATGCAGACGGGCCGCACTTGGCCCGCGGGCTGTAGTTTGGACACCACTGCCCTACAGGACCTAGGTTCTGTCAAAGGTTTCTTCCCTAAGGGGAGTTGTTCCTTGTGCTTGGTCATGTAGGGTTCAGTTAGTTCCCTTTAATGCATGAGGTTAGTGGTTCTAGACCCGCTCCATGTGTAAAGTGCCTTGACATAACTTCTGTTTTGATTTGGCGCCATATAAATACAATTGAATTGAAAAGGACTGATCAAATGTAAATGTTACATGGATGTGATTGAAAATATCCCCTAGTAATAATGTCAGTGAGAACCTACCTGTCACCCCTCTGCAGACCTTCACACAGGCCTCCTTGGAGTCAAAACGGTTTTCATTTCCCTTGCAACCACCGTAGTTAAAGCGGTAACAGTTCTGCCGTAGGGGGTTGTAGTACCACTTAGTTAGACTGTCTCTGCAGCTGCCTGTGTGGGGAGGCTCAGTGCAGCGCACTGTTGACAGCAAGAAATTAAGGTTAAATTATAATGAGTATATTGTACTAATAAAAGCAAAGAAGAAGAAAAAAATGAAATTGACCTTTTTGCTCATCCACTGGTATCTTCAGCAAAATCTGAAATGTGTTGTCCACTGATAAGACACAGTTACCGTAATATTAGTTCATCAGAGAATGCATTTTAGAGAAACATTTTTGAGCATCAATTTAAAAAATATTCTTACAGTCTTCACATTTCTGTTCATCTGAGCTGTCGCTACATTGAGGGGTTGAGTCACACTCCAAGCCTGGCTCCAAACAGCAGCCATTTGCACAGGTGAACTGCTCCGGGGTACAGGCAATGCCACACTTTTCTGCCATGAAACACAAAAAACAAGGGATAAGATTAAACATATTACTGAATTACTTCAAAGATTCTTTATTACCAATGTTGTACTGCTAAAGCAAATACAGTGAGAAAGTCCAATAAATACATACCACGCCGATCTGGAACTGGTAACCCTCTACCGGTACCCCTTTTTTCTGAGGATAAAAAAATGACAACAAATTAATTACATGTCAATTAAAGCGCAGATCTATTGAATTTACAGAACAGTACACACAATGTATTGTCTCGATGCAACTTAGTGAGGGGATTTTGTTCCTGCTAAAGCAGACACTCTTTTTTTGTGGTGCTTTATGATAAATGCACCCAGACATCCTCTTTGCATTTGTCATTGTGTTTCATTCCTGCACGATCGGTCAAGTCATAATTTCCATTCTTTTTAGTTAAGTGTTGTATGGTCTGTATGTGAATCATTATTATTATGTTATCACAGATTGGTTGTCGCGGGGGGTGCTGCAGCCTATCCCAGCTGCATTCGGGCGGAAGGCGGGATACAAGCGGTACAAAATGGATGGATTAATTGGTTGTGATGTCACTCAGTGTCATTACTGTCGCAACCCAATTTGCAGTGGATGTTGTATGGCATCACCACTTGGACAGACTAAATTGAAAGAGTGAGTCTGCTAAACAACATTTAAAAAATTACCAAAGCTTTCGGGACTCCATCTACATCCCTCATTTATCACTGTTAATTGGTTCTAGACATGCCAAGTAGGAATCATTAAGTTTAAATCAAATATTTTTGTAGCTAAAGCATAAAAAACGGTTTACTAAATTCTAAATACATTTTTCAACATTATGAGAGCCATTCAGACATTAAATAACACCCTTTAATCACATTTACACTCTTTAAATCCAATATAGTTATACTGCCAATGACTGGGCCAATCAGTGGCCACTATATTGAAAAGTAAGATCTGATTGGTTTGGTCTCATCTATTAGCCAATAATAATGTAGGTTTTTTAGTTTTTTTAGTTCATTTAACAATTTTAATGCTTGTAAATGCAGAATTTAGGGCAAAACTGTTGTAGAATATGCTAAAAAAAAGCATTGTTTTAATCCACAATAATGAAATTGCAATATTTGAAGTGTGATGTGGCGAGGGATGACTGTCGTCAAATGTATCCTTTACTGCAGAACGACAATGAGCAGGTTTTTTTACATTCTGTATCCAGCATCTTTGTAATACATGCAAACATATGCATGCAGGATCATTTGAAATGTAAAAGCTGTTACTTGAAAATGTAAATTCACATTTAATAAAAAAAATTGTAATCATCCCAACAATCCTCACATTGCAGGAATGAAACAGAAACGGACATACCTGTGCCATAACAGGCATTGGTGCACTCGTCCTTGGACAGATAGTTATTCAGGTTCTCCCTGCAGCCCCCAAACACAAATTGCTCGCACCTTTCCGAAGCTGCATTGTAGTGCCATCGAGGGAAAGCACCACGACATGGTCCAATCTTCTTTGGAGCCATGCAATGATCTAAAGGAAGTATGAGTAAAGTTAGTAAAAAAAATAGTTTGAAACAATTTAGAATTTTATAAAACATAAAAACGATAGCATGAAAAGTCCATCCATCCATCTTCTTCCGCTTATCCGAGGTCGGGTCGCGGGGGCAGCAGCCTAAGCAGGGAAGCCCAGACTTCCCTCTCCCCAGCCACTTCGTCCAGCTCTTCCCGGAGGATCCCGAGGCGTTCCCAGGCCAGCCGGGAGACATAGTGTTCTCAACGTGTCCTGGGTCTTCCCCGTGGCCTCCTACCGGTCGGACGTGCCCTAAACACCTCCCTAGTGAGGCGTTCGGGTGGCATCCTGACCAGATGCCCGAGCCACCTCATCTGGCTCCTCTCGATGTGGAGGAGCAGTGGCTTTACTTTGAGCTCCTCCCGGATGACAGAGCTTCTCACCCTATCTCTAAGGGTGAGCCCCGCCACCCGGCGGAGGAAACTCATTTCGGCCGCTTGTACCCGTGATCTTGTCCTTTCGGTCATAACCCAAAGCTCATGACCATAGGTGAGGATAGGAACGTAGATCAACCGGTAAATTGAGATTTTTGCCTTCCGACTCAGCTCCTTCTTCACCACAACGGATCGATACAGCGTCCGCATTAATGAAGACGTCCCACAGATCCGCCTGTCGATCTCACGATCCACTCTTCCCTCACTCGTGAACAAGACTCCGAGGTACTTGAACTCCTCCACTTGGGGGAGGGTCTCCTCCGCAACCCGAAGATAGCACTCCACCCTTTTACGGGCGAGAACCATGGACTCGGACTTGGAGGTGCTGATTCTCATCCCAGTCGCTTCACAGTCAGCTGCGAACTGATCCAGTGAGAGCTGAAGATCCTGGCCAGATGAAGCCATCAGGACCACATCATCTGCAAAAAGCAGAGACCTAATCTTGCAGTCACCAAACCGGATCCCCTCAACACCTTGACTGCGCCTAGAAATTCTGTCCATAAAAGTTATGAACAGAATCTGTGACAAAGGGCAGCCTTGGCGGAGTCCAACCCTCACTGGAAACGTGTCCGACTTACTGCCGGCAATGCGGACCAAGCTCTGACACTGATCATACAAGGAGCGGACCGCCACAATCAGACAGTCCGATACCCCATACTCTCTGAGCACTCCCCACAGGACTTCCCGAGGGACACGGTCGAATGCCTTCTCCAAGTCCACAAAGCACATGTAGACTGGTTGGACAAACTCCCATGCACCCTCAAGGACCCTGCCGAAAGTATAGAGCTGGTCCACAGTTCCACGACCAGGACGAAAACCACACTGTTCCTCCTGAATCCGAGGTTCGACTATCCGGCGTAGCCTCCTCTCCTGTACACCTGAATAGACCTTACTGGGAAGGCTGAGGAGTGTGATCCCACGATAGTTAGAACACACCCTTTCAGTTCCCCTTCTTAAAGAGAGGAACCACCACCCCGGTCTGCCAATCCAGAGGTACCGCCCCCGATGTCCACGCGATGCTGCAGAGTCTTGTCAACCAAGACATCCCCACAGCATCCAGAGCCTTAAGGAACTCCGGGCGGATCTCATCTACCCCCGGGGCCTTGCCACCGAGGAGCTTTTTAACTACCTCAGCAACCTCAGCCCCAGAAATAGGAAAGCCCACCACAGATTCCCCAGGCACTGCTTCCTCATAGGAGGACGTGTTGGTGGGATTGAGGAGGTCTTCGAAGTATTCCCTCCACCGATCCACAACATCCGCAGTCGAGGTCAGCAGAACACCATCCTCACCATACACAGTGTTGATAGTGCACTGCTTCCCCTTTCTGAGGCGGCGGATGGTGGTCCAGAATCGCTTCGAAGCCATCCGGAAGTCGTTTTCCATGGCTTCCCCGAACTCCTCCCATGTCCGAGTTTTTGCCTCTGCGACCCCTGAAGCCGCACACCGCTTGGCCTGTCAGTACCTGTCCGCTGCCTCAGGAGTCCTATGAGCCGAAAGAACCCGATAGGACTCCTTCTTCAGCTTGACGGCATCCCTCACCGCCGGTGTCCACCAACGGGTTCTAGGATTACCGCCACGACAGGCACCAACTACCTTGCGGCCGCAGCTCCAATCAGCTGCCTCGACAATAGAGGTGCGGAACATGGTCCACTCGGATTCAATGTCCAGCACCTCCCTCGTGACACGTTCAAAGTTCTTCCGGAGGTGGGAATTGAAACTCTCTCTGACAGGAGACTCTGCCAGACGTTCCCAGCAAACCCTCACAATGCGTTTGGGCCTGCCAGGTCTGTCCGGCATCCTCCCCTACTATCGCAGCCAACTCACCACCAGGTGGTGATCGGTAGAAAGCTCCGCCCCTCTCTTCACCCGAGTGTCCAAAACATGAGGCCGCAAATCCGATGACACAACTACAAAGTCGATCATGGAACTGCGGACTAGGGTGTCCTGGTGCAGGTGCACATATGGACACCCTTATGTTTGAACATGGTGTTCATTATGGACAATCTGTGACAGGTACAAAAGTCCAATAACAAAACACCACTCGGGTTCAGATCCGGGCGGCCATTCTTCCCAATCACGCCTCTCCAGGTTTCACTGTCGTTGCCAACATGAGCGTTGAAGTCCCACAGTAGAACGAGGGAATCACTCTCAAGTACTCCCTCGAGTGAATCCAAAAAGGGTGGGTACTCTGAGCTGCCGTTTGGCGCGTAAGCGCAAACCACAGTCAGGACCCGTCCCCCCTCCCGAAAGTGGAGGGAAGCTACCCTCTTGTCTACTGGGTTAAACTCCAACGTGCAGGCTCTGAGCCGGGGGGCAACAAGAATTGCCACCCAAGCCCGTCGCCTCTCACTGCTGGCAACGCCAGAGTGGAAGAGAGTCCAGCCCCTCTCGAGAGAACTGGTTCCAGAGCCCTTGCTGTGCGTCGAAGTGAGTCCAACTATATCTAGCCGGAACTTCTCGACTTCGCGCACTAGCTCAGGCTCCTTCCCCTCCAGCGAGGTGACGTTCCTCGTCCCAAGAGCTAGCTTCTGTAGACGAGGATCGGACCGCCAAGTGCCCTGCCTTCGGCTGCCGCCCAGCTCACACTGCACCCAACCTCTATGGCCCCTGCTATGGGTGGTGAACCCATTGGAAGGGGGACCCACGTTGCCTCTTTGGGCTGTGCCCGGCCGGGCCCCATGGGGCCAGGCCCGGCCACCAGGCACTCGCCATCGTGCCCCATCTCCGGGCCTGGCTCCAGAGGGGGGCCCCGGTGAACCGCGTCCGGGCGAGGGAAATCTGGGTCCTTCGTTTTTATTCTTCATGGAGGTCTTTGAGCTGCTCTTTGTCTGATCCCTCACCTAGGACCAGTTTGTCTTGGGAGACCCTACCAGGGGGCATAAAGCCCCTGGACAACATAGGTCCTAGGATCATTGGGACACGCAAACTCCTCTACCACGGTAAGGTGGCAGCTCAGTGAGTGCATGAAAAGTATAACCCTAATTTTTTTTTTTTACATGTACAAACTTTTCTGATACTAAACTTCTCAAATAGTGTATCCTGAAAAATTCAGATAAAATGTACACCATATAACAAGTTGTATGGTTTATTGAGCAGTAACAAAGGTTATTGTCTCACACTTGAAACCAGACCTGGTGTATTTGTCCTTTTTTTTTTTTTTTTTTATAAGCAATAGCTATTACCATCATTCATACTGTATTTTTTTGTCCACCTTTAAGAGTAGACAGACACTAAAAGTAATGATGTGTCGAGACATGTCAAAACAGGATGTGTGTTTAACAATAAAGGCCATACAGTGTGCTGTGGTTTGTCTGTTTGACAAGACATACTGGGCTGATCGTACGTGATCTTACAAAGAAGTGATTTAACTCTATGCCATACACACAGGTGCAGTATTCTGTTGTGTCTGGTTTCTCCACATGCATGGGCCATGTTGTAGTTTAGTAGAAAAATGTAATTGGAATAGACTGCATCGGATCAAAATCACATCCAGTTAACATTGAATAAAAAAATCTAACAATAGGCGCAATTCAAGGGCAACACACATCAACAAGTCAACAGTTGTCTCACAATTGCCCCACATTAAAAAAAAACTACGTTCTAGATGTATAAATCCAGATTTGTTGTTTAAATGTATTGCTAATTCTGTACATGCTAATCTACTGTAAAGCTCCTACAAAAGGAACAACAAACACATTAAAAGAGCAGTAAGTAAACAAGAGTAAAATCCTCAAAAAGTGTTTTATGAATTGCCAGGTCTGGGTTTGGAAAATGTGAGGACAACCACAAAACCAGAAATGGTAATTGCGACATAGGAAAATAATACATATTTCTGCCCTGACTGCTCAGTAACAGAGCTATGTCAATAACAATGAAAGAAGAAGAATATGCACAAAGAAGTAGTGTTAATTTCAAGCAAGTTGCCTAGCAGGCACTAATTTCCATCAGCACGTTATTAAAGTGATCCTTTTTTTTTTTTAATTAACAGTGTCTCCCATACATTCATTTATTGGTACCGGCGGTATAGGTGGCAGTATGCATTGCAACTCTGCTTGCTAATACACCACACACATACCCAGTCTGCTAGACTTGGCGACCGTCACTTTGTTTAGAAAGAATTTAAAAAATGAATTAATTAATTAAAAAAAACAGGAAAAATTAATTTGTAATACTAAATTACATGCAGATGTGACACTGTAGATTTCAGTCCTGTGGTAAACACCAATTTTTACGTTTTACGATAACCAGCACCAAACTTCATTTTACACCTTAAAGGCCTACTGAAATGAATTTTTTTTATTTAAACGGGGATAGCAGATCTATTCTATGTGTCATACTTGATCATTTCGCGATATTGCCATATTTTTGCTGAAAGAATATAGTAGAGAACAACGACGATAAAGATCGCAACTTTTGGTATCTGACAAAAAAAAGCCTTGCCCCTACCGGAAGTAGCGTGACGTAGTCAGTTGAACATTTCCGCAAAGTTCCTTATTGTTTACAGTGATGGCGGCCAGAAGTGAGAGCGATTCGGACCGAGAAAGCGACGATTCCCCCATTAATTTGAGCGAGGATGAAAGATTTGTGGATGAGGAAAGTGCAAGTGAAGGACTAGTGGGGAGTGGAAGCGATTCAGACAGGGAAGATGCTGTGAGAGGCGGGTGGGACCTGATATTCAGCTGGGAATGACTACAACAGTAAATAAACACAAGACATATATATACTCTATTAGCCACAACACAACCAGGTTTATATTTAATATGCCACAAATTAATCCCGCATAACAAACACCTAGGTGTTTGTTATTTTAGCTCCTAGCTCCCGTCCCAAAGTTACGTACGTGACACGCACGTACGGGCAAGCGATCAAATGTTTGGAAGCGCAGCTGCGTACTCACGGTACCACGTCTGTGTAGCCAAATCAAAGTAATCCTGGTAAGAGTCTGTGTTGTCCCAGTTCTCTACAGGCGTCTGTGTATCGAAATCAAAGTCTTCCTGGTAAGAGTCTCTGTTGTCCGAGTTCTTCGATCTTGACTGCATCTTTCGGGAATGTAAACAATGAAACACCGGCTGTGTTGTGTTGCTGACTTCCCTCGCAAAATACTCCGCTTCGCACCGACAAATTTCTTCTTTGCTTGCTCAGCTTCTTTCTCCATAATGCAATGAACAAATTGCAACAGATTCGCCAACACAGATGTCCAGAATCATGTGGAATTTTGCGATGAAAACTGACGACTTTAAGCTGGCCGCGGTGCTGGACTAAAATGTCCTGTCTAACTCGTGACGTCACATCCGCAGCATCATCATACCAAGACGTTTTCAGCAGATATTTCGCGGGAAATTTAAAATTGCACTTTAGTAAACTAACTCGGCCGTATTGGCATGTGTTGCAATGTTAAGATTTCATCATTGATGTATAAACTATCAGACTGCGTGGTCGGTAGTAGTGGGTTTCAGTAGGCCTTTAATGACAGCACTAGTTTAATTTTGAATAGCCTTTTTTCCCCCTTTAATGTTAAGGTTCTTTGTCGATGGCTATAGTCATAAAAGACTGATGCGAGTATTGTAAACATTAACATTACTAACTCACTGATTAATGATAACGTGTGTTCCATTGAGAAACATCACATTTACACAATTTAACACCCGAAAAGAAGTAGAAAGAAGTAGATTTTTTTTGTCCAACTCCTTCACGTATTTGTTTAAAACTTCCATCCATCCATCCATTTTCTATCTCTTGTCCCTTTCGGGGTCGCTGGGGGTGCTGGAGCCTATCTCAGCTGCATTCGGGCGGAAGACGGGGTACACCCTGGACAAGTCGCCACCTCATCACAGGGCCAACACAGATAGACAGACAACTTACCATTTTCAATTAGGGACAGAAGTGAATAGAAAATGAAGCAGCACATTTAAGCAATGATGAGAGGAAAAAAAAGAAGAAAAACATTAAATTAAAATTATATAATTTGGACAACCTTAATCCAAATTTTGATGACATTTTAGGCCATATGGCATTAGAAGCCTCTGATGCGGTGTTTCAGCTAGTTCTGTCTAGTCCTGACTCTACATATTGAACATTTGAGAATTACTTTTGGCACACAGCCACAGACGTCCGTTTCCAACATAACCAACTAAAATAGTTTCTAATGTTACACAACAGAGAAGTAGCCCGACAAAAATCCAGTTCACCAGGAACAATATTATTACACTATTTCATAAAACTACTGTGGTAGTTTGTAGTACATGGTTAAAATGTTGGTGTTTTGGTAGGGGCCAAGCATGGATTAAATTGATGTAAATTTGTTTCAATGAGCAGAGCTGATTTGAGATACTAGTGTTTTGAGTGACACGCTGGGTCGTGGAGTAAATTGAGCTTGTAAGTTGAGGTGCCACTGCACATGGCTACCGTTTTTCCTGTATTCAATGTTAAATATAATTATTTAAGCCACTCTGATACTCTGTACATAGCCATGGATAATCTGGTTGCAACTTTATATAATTGTTTTCCTAATGTGAACAGTACTGTGTCATCAGCATACATTATTGTTTCTACCTCATTGCAAACTGCAGGGAGATCATAAATGTGTGCACAAAATAGAAAGGGTCCGAAGACTGAGCCTGCTGGTACGGCCACATTACTGCACACTACACAGATAGGACAATTTGTTTTTAATTCCATGCATTGAGAGCGGCTAACCAGATAACAATGCAGCCATTTGACTGTTTTGGATGAAAGTTTAAAACAAGTTAAGTTGTTGAAGAGAACAGAGTGATTAACTGTATCAAAAGCTTTACCTAAATAACCGCCAATACCGTCCCTCTCTTATCAAACCTTTCCTTAATGGTCTCAAAAAAGAGCAGCAGGCTGTTTCTCTAGGAGTAGTTTGTTTGAAATGTTTTCCTAATCAAAATGCTGCTTCAGTTGCTGCACTACAACTTTTTCAATCAGTTAAGAAACAGCAGGGAGGATACGGCGTCACAAAAATTGCCGTCACAATAGCTGACTTCAAGGCTGATGAAAATGTACACTAATCAATCAATGAATGGTGGTTCAAAATTATTTTTATACTTAAATCCATTCACATGAGACAGATGCAACACTGACTGTTCTGTATGGACTTCTCGACTACTGATCAAAGATGGGTGAAAAGTTCAAAATGCTAATTGCTAATTCATCAACTGACTGAATAGAATATCCAATCTAATCCACTTTATTTATATAGCTTAAACAACAAAATGTTTCCAAATTGCTGCACAACAATATTAAAAACAATATTCAAATATTGTCCTTTGAATATGCATTAAAAATCTTTGCCACCTCAAGGCTGTCATTTACTATTCCGTGAGATGTTTTGATTGTTTGAGGTTACGGAAGTATACTCTCCAAAGGCCCACTTTTATGTCATTCTTTGCCTCATAACTTATCTATAGGATTCCATATTACTTTACTTTTACCCTAAGCTTTATTGCGTCCATTAAGTAATATGCTGTTGCCTTCCTGAGCTGCGTTGTCACTTTGTTTCTTTAGCCTCTATATATTTACACTTTTAGTTATGGTATCCGCTCAAATTCCTCAGAGAACCAAGGTAACGACAATATTTGTTTGGCTTGAAACAGTTCTTTTTTAAAAATGTGCTAATTAAGTAGTCAGCAGAATTTGGTATGAGTCTCCTCACAAACCCGTTCACAATTATTTTTTTCAACTTAAACCATCCCAATTCATCACATTTAGTTCGTTTTCAAGATGCTTTGAAATTTAAATCCCTCTTTGGGATGAATGTGTCTGTTTTGTCACCTACAACAGTCACTTGAATGAAACCTCACTGTTCTTAGTTTCACCTTTGTTTCTACATAAACATACAGTATTCCACATTCCAAACAAGCTGTTAATGGATAATTCAACTGAAGTGCTGAGTTCACTTATTGTCCTACAAAGTGCACTCAAGCCACAAGCACATTGAATACCTGAATTAAAAAAGTAACACCAATTGATAAACTTTAAAGCCTGCCAAATACTTTTTATTCCTGGAGCAGGAGGGTGATTGGAGTGTTCTCGTTTACGTAACTTATCGGCTGAAACCAGACTGACGGGTTTCGTTGAGTCGGGGGTGGGGGAGTGGGAGAACACCTACTAGTCATTTCTGTTTTTCCAGAGAAGTCTCAAAACAAACATGTAGATTCGCATGAGCCTGTATGTAGTATTCCAAAACAATGAAGATTTGTTTTAAAGTGTAATTGTAATTTATATATTCTTATCGATGTACGGTTCCATTATTCAGCTCTGGAATGAATTCAGCATGTCTTGACAAGTTTCAGATCAGGAAAAGACAAAGGCTTGACAAAGAGAGGCTAAAAAGGAGTTTAGAACCATTCAAAGTGGCTTGTAAATAGGGAAATGCTGAGCAGAGCAAACAGACACGTGAACACATACAAAACAAATGTAGGTATGTAAAAAGCCCTGAGGAAATTAAAAAAGCATAAGGGTACTATCTCAACATGAAACATAAACAGGCCTCTCTGAAGGGGGTCCAGAGATACATCAACAAACAGCTTTGTAGTAAAAACGTTTAATTAAAGTTAAAGTTAAAGTACCAATGATTGTCACACACACACTAGGTGTGGCGAAATTATTCTCTCCATTTGACCCATCACCCTTGATCACCCCCTGGGAGGTGAGGGGAGCAGTGGGCAGCAGCGGTGGCCACGCCCGGGAATCATTTTAAGTGATTATCAAAGTACAGTTATGTTGGTTCACCGCAGTACATTTTTTTATATAGTCGACAAAAACTATTTTCACACAGCTTTGTAGTGGAAGGCCTGATGAGGTCGTGGATTGTTGAGTCACTCCTTTGAATCATAAAGGCCTAGTCGTACTGGGAGATATTCTTGGTATGCAAGTGTAACGGAGGCCAGCCAGTTGCAGCTGTGTCAGTGTGTAGTTTGGTAAACCTCACTACCTAACATCGTAGGTGCTTACTGGACATCGACTTGACAGGTATGGCTTTTAGTTATCGACTTTCATTCAACAGACCCATGGGTTTAAGCCCCAGGCGGAAAAGAAACAGAGGTTAGACCAGGCATGATAGATATGGTGATGATATAATCACTAAAACATCTACTCTACAGTGCCCATGTCTTCAATATTGTGAGCATGTGAAGAAACAAACTCATGACCTGAATCCAAACACTTACGCTCAGACTGCTCGGGTGTAAGAACCAGAACGGTGACATTGGTTGAGTCGGACTGACCAATGGTGTCCGTGACAGTCAACTGGAATTTGTAAATCCCAGATGTCAGATTAGACACGATGATCTGGTCGTCAAAGTCGGTTTTCTATGTGGAAAAACAAGGCTTTGTTAACATAAGGATGTATAGTATATGAGTGTCAGATAATTCAGCAGGTATTGTATTGACCCATATATAAGACAATACTGAATATAAGAGGACACCTTTTTCAACTTTTTTTCAACTTTAAAAAGAAAAAGAAAAAGTTAAATAACAGTGAATTATAGGGATGTAACGATATCAAAATCTAACATTAGGATATTTTTACGATATTAAAGCAATGGTATGGTATTATAGTATGGTCCAAAACAAAAAATGCCATAGTGTGTAAAATGAAGGAGCAGGCACGTTAAGGATAAACCCAGGTACTGTAATTGAACAATAACAATGCTCAAATATTCCAATTATATTTATTAATGGGTATTTTCAATTGCAGGTAATGGTGTAGGAACATCCAGCGTTTTAAGTACTGTATTTTTTGGACTATAAGGCGCACTTAAAGTCTTTGATTTTCTCAAAATTTTTAAGTGCGCTTTATAACCCGGTGTGCCGAATGTAAGTATTAATTCTGGTTGTGCTTCCGACCTTGAAGCAATTTTGATGATAATGATAACTGTGGCCAGTCGGGATGTTACGGTTTCAACTTTTACTTTCTGACAAGCAGTGTCCTCAACAGTGAACATTTTTATATCAGTCTGGAATAGGGAGGGCGATATATCGATATACGCGATACATCGCGGGTTTGTCTCTGTGCGATATAGAAAATGACTATATCGTGATATTTGAGTATACATTCTCACGCAGTTGCTTTTAGCTGCTGGCATTACACTACAAGCTCTCCTCGCTCTTTCCTGTGTCTCCTTCTCACAGACAGACAAGCGCACCTTCTTACACACGTCACATACTGTCACGACATACGTCTCATACGTATATGCCCTCGCGCAGCAAAGAGATAGCAGCATGGGTAACGTTAGCTGTGGTGCTAGCGCAGCCGTGCAAGTGGTAATACGAGAGAAAGAAGGTGCGACTCTGGTAACAAATGAAGGAATAATTAATTCCCCCAAAAAACAGCAGGGGGTCCATCGTCTGGCGGTGGTTTGGCTTCAAGTGGGAATATGTCGAACAGACAACCGTAATTTGTCAAGTGTGGGGCAAAAGCGTTGCTATAAAAAGTAGCATTACTGCTAATATGTAGCATCATTTGAAAAGTCACCTGCTAGAGAATGAAGAGTGCTTACTCCGCATGTCAACATCTCCGTTCGGTGCCACACGCCCACACCATCAAAATGCAGAGGCAAACATTTCCAGATCAACACCGTATGAAAAAAATAGTGATTTTTTTAGTTGTGATTTCCTTCTCTGCATGAAAGTTTTAACGTAGCATATATTAATGCAGTATGAAGAAGAATGTTTTAATGTAGACACATAGAACCATCATACTGCTGTGATTATATGCGTTAAGTGTTCATTCAAGGCTAAGGCAAAATATCGAGATATGTAGTATCGTGTATCGCGATATGGCCTTAAAATATTGCGATATTAAAAAAAGGCCATATTGCCCAGCCCTAGTTTGGAATATGTGGTTTTTCAGAAGAATGAACTAAAAATTTAACTTTTAATAATGTAAACAACTCACAAACTGATGTTTAGCTTCGCTGGCTTCAAATATCTTTTTTGGATTATGAGAAGGCGTCATGTCTAGGGCAGGGGTCAACAACCCGCGGCTCCGGAGCCGCATGCGGCTCTTTGACCACTCTGATGCGGCTCAGCTGCATACTTGCCAACCCTCCCGATTTTTCCGGGACACTTCCGGATTTCAGTTGCAAATATTCTCCGATTTTCACCCGGACAACAATATTGAGGGCGTGCCGTGATGGCACGCCTTTATTAGCGTCCTCTACAACCTGTCGTCGCTTCCGCTTTTTCACCATACTATCTGCGTGCCGGCCCAGTCACATGTTGTATGCGGCCTCTGCTTACACACGTAAGTGACTGCAAGGCATACTTGATCAACAGCCATACAGGTTACACTGATGGTGTCCGTATAAACAACTTTAACACTCTTACTAATATGCGCCACACTGTGAACCCACACCAAACAAGAATGACAAACACATTTCGGGAGAACATCCGCACTGTAACACAACATAAACACAACAGAACAAATACCCAGAATTCCATGCATCCCTAACTCTTCCGGGCTACATTATACGCTACCACCAAACCCCGCCCACCTCAACCAACGCACGGGGATGGTGGGGTGGGGGTGGGTTGATGTGTGGGGGGGCAGGGTTGGGGGGGCGGGGTTTGGTGGTAGCGGGGGGTGTATAATGTAGCCCGGAAGAGTTAGGGATACATGGGATTCTGGGTATTTGTTCTGTTGTGTTTATGTTGTGTTACTGTGCAGATGTTCTCCCGAAATGTTTTTGTCATTCTTGTTTGGTGTGGGTTCACAGTGTGGCACATATTAGTAAGAGTGTTAAAGTTGTTTATATGGCCACCCTCAGTGTGACCTGTATGGCTGTTGAACAAGTATGCCTTGCAGTCACTCATGTGTGTCTGCAGAAGCCTCATATAACATGTAACTGGGCTGGCACGCTGTATGTACAGGTTGTAGAGGGCGCTAAAGGCAGTGCCATCACGGCACGCCCTTATTATTGTTGTTTGGGTGAAAATCAGCAGACATTCGAGAGAATAGTTGCCCTGAAATTCGGGAGTCTCCTTGAAAAATCGGGAGGGTTGGCAAGTATGACACTGTCAAGCGACATTCATATAAAACTTGCGGGCCGCACTAACATTACATTTTCATATTAAGGTGCGGGCCGCGTGTCTGAGACCCCTGGTTTATACGTAGCACAAAGCAAAAAAAAAACTTTGTATGCAGTGTTATTTCATTTTAAATTTCAAAAGAGTTTTGTGGCTCCCATTGTTTTCTTTAATTTTTATGAAACGGGTCAAAATGGCTCTTTGAGTGGTAAAGGTTGCCGACCCCTGGTCTAGGGTATAAGCTGCCTTGGGACAATCTCCAGCCCCCACCTGACATCCAGAGAGACAAGCGGTGGAACAAGGATGGATGGATGGATTGAGGAATTATCAAATAGTTTTTCAGTTTCCTCATATTGAACATTTTTGGGGTGATTGCCTCTGTGCACCCGTCGTCACCCTCTGGCTCTGGCTCGCTTTCGAGACAAAAGTAGCACGCTTCGCCAAAGATGTTATGTTTTCACCAGTGTTTGTTTTTCTGTTTGTTAGCAACATACCTTCAAGTGTTATGGATAGATTTTGATTATATTTTTTAAGTAATGTCCAAAAAACAAAAAAAAACTAAAAAAAATAACCATAAGCACACTTAAATTCTTGCTTAAGGCATTCCACACCCCACCTTGGGCACCCGCACTAAGTATTCTGGGAGATCGTGTATTTTCAGACCTGGCCGACGATAAAAAAAAAAAATACACACCAAGTTTTGGTTTGATACCATCCGGTATTATTGTGAAGACTTTGAAACCAAATACCGCGGTATCTACAAAACCCTTATACCCCTAATGACCAGTAAATGGCAGTCATACATAAGAGATACGCGTGGGCTGCAGTTTGACTGACGCCTGTTCAATTAATGACGCTCATTGGCACTACCTGTAAGCAAGCAGCACCTTAAGTTTGATGTTTCATTGAGAATTTTGAATATTACGCATGGACCTCAAAAATCTGTCAAGATGTTTTACTATGACTTTGGTAAGCTATGATGCCGCACCACTTGATGGAACGCGGAGCATTACGGCTACCGTAGTCAGATGTACTGTGCTTCCACATACGGGTATTATTACGGTGTAAGTATAAAAACCTCAAATTGGCACCGATTGGGGATATTATGTGGCGTTTTGTTTCGCAATATCATGCAATCACAGCTTTTCTTACGTATTGGTACTTGCTGATGTGTATTTGGGATCTGCATAATTCCCGAAAATGTGCGCGCATCCGCCATTGTAGTCCACGCCGTAGTTAATAAGCTCCTTTTTCTCTATTCTCTTGTTATGGGGCATACATCCTTCACTGTTGCCATTTCTAACATAAAGTAGCGCATAGTTCTAACTTATATCTGTTAGTAGACTCGTTATGGACGCGCTAAAAACTACCGGTACAACAAAGATGTTCAGGAGAAGATGCTGTCGAAGTGGAGCCACGTAAATATGACCGCCCACTAAACGGCACATCCTGAAGAGACGATCAGAAAGCGGCTTTAAGATGGTCTGTAAAACAATGTTTGCAACATTTTGACCAAAAGAACCAGCATTACATGTTATGTACACCGCAAGGAAGTGTTTTAGATGGAAAAAAACCATAAATTTGACCCATTTAATGCGCCTTGTTTTGTATGAAAACAGACCTGACCCACTCATCGGCAGTGCGCCTTATAATCCGGTGGGCCCTACAGTAACAAGCAATTACATAAATTGTTTTTACTTTCAGTTGAGTGTCTTTAAACTGTCAATGTAAACATCCAGTGTAACAACTGGAAAACAATAATGTTCAGTTCAGTGTCTTTCAACCTTAAATTTTTTACTCTCCTGCAATTTAATTAGAATTGTCATGTTTTGAAACCTTGGCCTGCTGACCAATCAAAAGTGGTTACCTGAAAGTGATTTGTGCACTGCAGCCGATGCAGTCAATGTGCTAATAAACACCACTTGTGTTGTATTACTGCACAGTATCTGGAAACATTTTTAGGGTGACAGTGTAAAATGGCTGAAGGAACTTTTCCAGTACTAGGCTTTTCAACTTAGGCCATGTCCACACGAACACAAAGATTAAAAAAAACGCATATGTAGGGTTAAAACGATTTCAATCAACACAAGTGTAGTTTCAAAACTGTCTATTTTACACACAAATGCATACACCTGCTGCAATGCACATTTTGTCCCATCAGAAGCCTGGAAAAGCAGCCACAGCTGACTTAGGTGGCAACGTGTCCTTGGGCAAGACACTTCAACCTTGCTCCTGATGGCTGCTGGTTAGCGCCTTGCATGGCAGCTCCCGCCATCAGTGTGTGAATGTGTGTGTGAATGGGTGAATGTGGAAATACTGTCAAAGCGCTTTGAGTACCTTGAAGGTAGAAAAGCGCTATACAAGTATAACCCATTTATCATTTATTACACCTCTATTATGTTTATTTGGATGTACTAGACATACAATAACGTGTACATTATCTTTAAAACCAGCCTGCACTTACACAGAGCCTTGGGAACTTAATAAATCGTTTTTAGTGTTTAAAGCACGCATGCACACCTGTGCTGTTGAAACCCAAAATTATAACATGTCTAATCAGCAACATGGTGATATACATTACATGTGCAGTGAAGTGTACATTATTTCTAAAATCAGCACGCACTAACGAGTCAAGGAACTCTTTTAGCATTTTTAAGTGCTTAAAGCGCACGTACGTGCGTGTGCTGCTGCAAAACTCTTGTGGCATTTAATGATCAATATAGAGTTACATGTGCAATGAAGTGTACATTGTCTTTAACAATAACGAGGAAGGATACATCTTTTTTTTTTTTTTATCGCGAGGGCACGCTAAACGTGTGTGCTCGGTCACTACTGCTCCATCTGCACAAATGGAACAAACACATAAATGAACTTCATGATCTGTTGCTTGTCAAAGTTGTCCCATCAGGTGAAGGTCCGACAGAAATCGTATCCAAAACAGCTGACTGTCATTGTCACTGGTGAGACTGTCGCAAAGCCCATTTTGATGAGTCTTTTTTGTCAATGTAGAGTGAAAATAGAAGCATGTTTACGTTCAAACATACAGTAAGTCCTTTTACAGTGTGATTGAAGCCAGCAATGCAAGTGTTGTTGAGGTTTGGAAATGACAGCGAACAACCATGACGTCATCAGAGGAGTACAGGTCTCCGTTTGTGCCGTGTCCATGCATACGCTGAGCGAAGAGTTTTGGAACTCTACACTTTCGCCAGCTTTTGCAAAAGTGCTGCATTTTTAGGGACAAAAGTATGCATTTGCGTGTGGACAAGAGGCCTAAACGCTTCTTGTCCACATGCATTTGCATTTAGTAAGTATCCGTGTTCATGTGGACATGGCCTTATTTCAAAATGCTTGGACGACGATGAGGCTATGGCACGCAGCCAAGGACGATGTAAGCAAACATGGGCATTATATACGTAAACCCAAATATTTGTGAAAGTAGATTATTCCATATTGTTTTAATGTGTGGCAACTTGAGAAAAAAATATGTTGATGGACAGTCTAACAGTAACATGACATCCTTCACTCATCATTCTAGCAGTTTAATGCATTTAAATTAATAAAATCTTAAAATCGCAAATCACAATTTGACAGAAAAATTTAAAAAAACTACACTGCCCAAGTTGTCATTTGGTACCGTCACACGTTACGACATTGTGAGAATTTTGACACGATACCACTGTATTTACAGTACCGTTACATCCCTAATAAATTAATAAGTGGTGCATTACAATAAAAAATTTATCACATTTCTCAACTGCTGGAAAGTTGTTTGATGATGCTACATTGATTCAATATCTTAAAATTTGCATCATAAGTCCTCTAATAGTCAACTTCCCTAACCTTGAATGCTGCATTAACTAGTGATTGTGGGAGAGAGAGTTGCTTCCAACACATTTTGCCTCCCTAAATCTCTAGATCACAACTCGTTTTTGAGACATTTTAAAGAGAAACAAATAATGTCTTATGCTTAGATCAATTCAGGCTTTACATGGACGCACCTCAATTATGGCGTAAGGATACTTATTGAGCATTTTCCAGTGAAATGAGGCAATCTTCTCGTCATCTTTGCTCTCTAAGCCGTTCAGGGTCACGCTGTCCTGAGGTTGGACCACTCGGTCTTGGCCTCCGTTGGCCACAGGTGGACGATCGGCTTCCTCTGGAGGGAGACATCATGGTAACAGTTAATGTGACACAAACACTACATCTGCAGTTATTTGAGAGGCGAATTCTCTTACAAGCACATAATACACACCACAAGCCAAGTGACGTTGTGGTACATGAGAAACTCAACACGACACCAGGGCCCATAGGGGTTTTGGCGTGTGTGAACAAGCCTAAGTTAAGGTTTCTGCCCAAGTTATGTGGACTCACATATCCTTAGTGCAAACAGGCGAGTGAAACACAATGCAAAGGGATGAGGTGAAAATAAACAATACTAAATTGAGGTGCTTAATGATTTTTTTCATCTTTATCCCGGATCTTCCTCACAGGATTAATAAAGTCTATCTGAGACTGTCTGTCCGGCGATCCATCCACCCCCCAAAAAGATGACACACTATTAGCAGAGTCATTAAAAGCCATCCCCAGCTGGAATGTTTAAGAAACAAAACTACATTCTATAACCATAGTTAACGCAGTGGATCTATAGCGGTCTATCCACTGATGAGATTTGTAAGCAAAACAGAGGTCACAGTTCTATTTTGAGTGTTAAGGAGACTAGTAGAAATGCCCCAAACTAATTTTGTCTCCCATTCAGTAGTTTGTGATGTAAAGATAACTAATAGTAATGATAAACCGCAATAAAATTCCCCACAATTAGTATTACTATTTTAAAAGGGGTCATATTATGATTTTTTTCCCTACATGTAAAACATTTTCTTGTGGTCTACATAACGTATAATGGTGATTTTTTTGGTCAACATTTTGCATAGATTGTTTTACAGACCGTTCTCAGGACACCTTCTGATCATTTCTTTAGGCTGCGCCGTTTTGTGGGCGGTTTTATTTACGTGCCTCCACCTCGACTGCGTCTTCTCCCTGTCAGTCATGTTGTAGTTTATAGAGCTTCCAAATGGTGTCTACTGAGCGATATAAATTAGAATTATATGCTACTTTGTATTAGAAATGGTAACAGCAGAGGATGCATGTGCGAGCCAGTCTGCCACACAACAAGAGAATAAAGAAAAATAAGGAACATATTGACAACAGCGATGGACTACAATGGCGGACTTGCGCAAAGATCTTTTGGTATATCTCTACTATATGTGGAGATACACGCCGACATCACCCATCCATCCATTTTCTACCGCTTGTCCATTACAAATGGGGAAAATTTCAAAAGGCTCATTTTGAGGAAGTATGAAGGTAGACAATTTTTAATGCAAATTTATCCACCAGGCCTCCCCGGTTTAATTAAGGTTCTCCTCTCTCCACAGAGGAATACTGTAGCTCTGACAGAGTGACTTTGGTCACCTCCCTGACTAGACTAAGATGAATGCAGCAACATACAGAGAAATCCTGGGTGAAAACCAATGCTTTCCATCTAACCTGATGGAGCTTGAGAGGTGCTGCAAAGAGGAATGGGTGAAACTGCCCAAAGATAAGTGTGCAAAGCTTATGGCATCATATTCAAAAAGACTTAAAGCTGTAATTGCTGACAAAGGTGCATTAAAGTATTGAGCAAAGGCTCTGAATACTTATGTACATATAATTGTTTTTGTTTTTTATTTTGAAATACCGTTGCAAAATTTGCAAAAAATACATTTCACATTGTCATTATGGTGTATCGTCTGTAGAATTTTGAAGACAAAAATTAATGTATTTTGGGATAAGGCTGTAACATTAAAAAATGTGGAAAAAGTGAAGAGGTGTGAATACTTTACGGATGCCCTGTAAATCACATTAGGAAAAACAATTGTAACTGGCAAAAATGAGAGGACTTAGGCTATGTCTACACTAAGCCAGATAACCCCTTAAACGAATAATTATTTAGCCTAAGCCCCGTTTCAGCCACACTAAACCAGCGTTTAAGGTTTTTACACGGGTAAGTGTGCCGTGTATTTCTTGAATCTCTGGCACTTAGCTTTGTATAGACTCATTGATCGTTTACAATCTGAGTTTGGAGAGGAAGTGACGCCAGAAAGAATGCGCCCCACACAGGAAGTGATGTCAGAAAGAACACGCCACAGCCAGTTTCATAATAAAGCGGTTTCGTAACTCGGAGCTAACCACTGGAAATATGGAGGCGAGTCATCCAGACATGCTCGTGTTTCTCATTCTTCTACATGTACAGACGCTTGTGCACATTCCACATGAATACCTTAAGAGAAAGCGATTGCAGCTATTTCGGATACAACACTTTTCAGACGGCAAGAGAACTTTCCAATGTCCAGGTCAGCTGTGATTCTACTTACCGAAAAACTTTGTCTATTTGTCGAAGGAGAGTCAACGAGAATGTGATAAAAAAGGTAGTGTGTGCTTTGTATTACATGGCCGCCGAGTGAAGACTACGGAAAACGGCGAATACTTTTGGACTGGCAAAGCGGTTATTGTCTGCCATGTATGTCGCGGACTCAAACTCTAGGTCCAGAGTATATAAAGTCACCAAAAAGGAATGGACAATGAAGGTGAAGGCAAAAGAGTGAGGAGTGTCCTGATCAGATATCTAGATCCCTAGATTGATTGAGGTCAAATGTTTTTTGTCACATTGTTTACTTTCGTGTCCAATAAAGATTTGATTAATTTATGATGGCTCAGGTGTGATTCACTACTATAGGGCCCCACAGCACACTGGATTCCGGTTAATTGAAATACCACAACACTGGATATTATTCAGATAAGTTAAATTTAAGAACTTGCACACAAAGCAACACTGGAGGTGACTTATTAGGTCGCGTTGCGCCACCTGACGGAGGGGGTGAAAGGGTCAAAAACTACCATTGTGTGTGTGTGTGGACAAGGATAAGGTTAGATGGGATTTACCCTGGATAACCTTAGCAGGTTTAGTGTAGAAGGGGTCTTAAAGGGGTGCCTTAAGGAGAGCCTCAGTTGTGTAAATCACAAGTTTGGACCCCAGTGTTTTGTTTGCTAGCAAGGTTAAAATGTCAATGCAACGATCTGCCAATTTGTTTACAGTGGTCCAAGTTCCTCTATACAATAAGAGCACTTTTGTGTTTTTAGGAATTTGCTGCAAATATTTTTGTCTGCCAAGTTTTGAACTACACTTTGGGTCTGGTATGGTGTCAATCCCAGGCCGCCAGTTAAAAGGCGCTGATGAAGACGAATGCAAAATAAAGTTGTTATGGTGTGGTATGGTAAAATCAATAAAATAAGGAGCACTGGCTTCATATTGCCTATGGTCATGAGCTTTGGGTTATGACCGGAAGGACAAGATCACGGGTACAAGCGGCCGAAATGAGTTTCCTCCTCCGGGTGGCGGGGCTCTCCCTTAGAGATAGGGTGAGAAGCTCTGCCATCCGGGAGGAGCTCAAAGTAAAGCCGCTACTCCTCCACATTGAGAGGAGCCAGATGAGGTGGTTCGGGCATCTGGTCAGGATGCCACCTGAACGCCTCCCTAAGGAGGTATTTAGGGCACGTCCGACCAGTAGGAGGCCGCAGGGAAGACCGAGGACACGTTGGGAAGACTCCCGGCTGTCCTGGGAACGCCTCGGGATCCCCCGGGAAGAGCTGGACGAAGTGGCTGGGGAGAGGGAAGTCTGGGCTTCCCTGCTTAGGCTGCTGCCCCGCAACCCGACCTCGGATAAGCGGAAGATGGATGGATGAGCTTCATATTGGTGTTGAATGATATATGTCAGGGACAAGCGGTAGAAAATGGATGGATGGATGATATATGTCACACATATAATGCCATACTTCAGTTCCTCACAAAATGACAATAGCTTGAAAAGGTGCAATAACAAAGTATATTTAAAAGATGAACACAGCATATTTCTTACTTGGTGGGACATCCACCTCCAGGTAGCTTTCATAGACTGAGTCCTGGATGAAGTTGAAGTAGCCCTTCTTCCTGACGAAGCGACATGCATATTTCTTCTTGTAGAGGCAGTCGAAGAGAAAGCAGGAGTTGATGGAGCCCTCCTCAGCATCTCCTTGCATAAAGGCCACATTGCACTTGGGCTCCTTGCAGCAGGCCACCACACAGTCCTTCGCGCGGTCCAGTTTGGGGGACGAAATGAAAGTGGCCCCGTCGTTTACAGACTCATCGACATCCAGAACAAAATCTTCCCGACCTTTTTTAAATTTCTCCAAACACTTCTCACCGATCTCCTGGCTGGAGACGCACCCCAAAAATCCAACTAGCAGCAGCAGCAACCACGGCGGTAGTGGAGCCATAAGTAAATGGTCACTAAAAGTCCTCTCGAAAGGTTTAAAATCAGATCGACGCCTGTAAGGAAAGATAAGGTCAATAATTAGCTAGAAAAAAATGTCTTCCGGAGAGTCCAGTCCGCGTAGGTGAACACAGATTTGGCTTTACTTTCTCATTTATAAAACCCAAAGGGAAACAGAATCGCTCTTGAATCGTCCCAATTGTTCCGACTTTGAAGAGTGAAGGACTCAGAAGAGAAGTTTGATCGCGACAAAGAGCTGTGGAGTGTGACGACACCAGCAATGACTCACTCGCTCACCTGCGGAAGACAGGAAGCTAACATTTGCCACTCCCTTCCTCCTTTTTACATGCCTTTCTTCGCTTTCTTTTTCGCCTTCTTTCTTTTAATGGCGGCTACCTGCCTGTTTCTAACAACAACTTGTCGCCCCACAGTCACTCAATAACACTCAATGCTCAGGACGTATTTACATTCACCATCGTTTTTGTATTGACCGAACAAACATTGTATTTTTCCAACAAAACGGGATAAAATTTTAATGGGCCGGATTCGACTCAGTGAAATGTTCTTACCCCGTGAATGGGTGATAACATTGACTTTAAAATGTCGTAAGCAGAAACCGATTGCATAATAAAATAACTAATTTTAAAATATGGATTTCAAATACACGGAACACTTGAAAAATATGATTTGTTGCTTGTAAAACTAAATATCAACATTAAACAATCATTTTAATCATTTTGATTTTGTATCCCTATATTGCGTATACGAACAAGTATGTACTCTAAATATATTTCAATTTTTAAAAAAAAACAAGATTTGAAATCAACACTTTAATCCCGTTACACCACAGGGGTGTCCAAAGTGCAGTCTTGGGGCATTTGCAGCCGGCAGCATGTTTTTCTATTGGACCACAACAAAAACAAACAAACAAAAGGATTCATACATTACACACAAAAACAAACTGGAAAAAATGGACCCGGCCCAAATCTCCTCAAAAATGGGACCTGAAAAAGAAAATGGCTTACTGTATATGGTCTTTTTGCAAGATATGGTAAGTTTTCAAGTTTTGGTTGGCAGAATCCATCCATCCATCCATTTTCTACCTATTGTCCCTTTCGGGGTCGCGGGGAGTGCTGGAGCCGATCCCAGAATAATACAAATATTAGTAAGCCGAATAATAATATTATTATGATAATCCATCCATCCATCCATTTTCAGAATCAGAATCAGAATCAACATAAAACACATATTCCCTTTGGGGTCGCGGGGGGCGCTGGAGCCTGCAGCTACAATCGGGCGGAAGGCAGGGTACACCCTGGACAAGTTGCCACCTCATCGTAGGGCCCACACAGACAGACAATATTCACACTCACATTCACACACTAGGGCCAATTTAGTGTTGCCAATCAACCTATCCTCAGGTGCATGTCTTTGGAGGTGGGAGGAAGCAGGAGTACCCGGAGGGAACCCACGCAGTCACGGGGAGAACATGAAAACTCCACACAGAAAGATCCTGAGCCTGGGATTGAACCCAAGACTACTCAGGACCTTCGTATTGTGAGGCAGACGCACTAACCCCTCTGCCACCGTGCTCTTAAATTATTATCATAATAATTAATTAAATATTTCAAGGGGGTTAGATTCGATATTACACGATAATTTCCTTTGTTATCCATAACATAAAGCGAAGACAGTGATTCTCATATTTTTTCATCTAGTACCACCTCAGAAAAAATGTGGCTCTCCAAGTACAACTGTAATGACTAACATCAAAATACAGCAGCGTAATAGGCCCAAGTATTCATTAAAACTACGCAGAGTTTTTATTTAACAAGTATATTCCATATTTTTGGCCAATGTACCATTACACACAGTTTGAATAGTTACACAGTGTTTGAATATGGGGGACAAAAAAACACTGTACTTTAATGAAGTTATTGTCCGTTGTGTCCTTGGGCAAGACACTTCACCCTTTGCCTCTGATGGCTGCTGGTTAGCGCCTTGCATGGCAGCTCCCGCCATCAGTGTGTGAATGTGTGTGTGAATGGGTAAATGTGGAAATACTGTCAAAGCGCTTTGAGTACCTTGAAGGTAGAAAAGCGCTATACAAGTATAACCCATTTATCATTTATCATTTATTCTTTGGCATACCACGTAGGTGACTAGATTGACCCGCGTACCACTGGTGGAGCATATATTCATTGCCCTACATTGTATTACTATAATGTACAAATTGTATGAAAGTGTCCCAATTGTCCTTCATTCCCCCCCCCCCTAATACATGAACCCCTTTGAAAATGTTTGAATTTTATTTAACTATCAAGTAGCTGGTTATATTTCATGAATGTGCTGGACTGAAAAATAATCATTTTTTAAAATTATCTATTTTAATATTTTTTTAAATTAAATTTTTTTTAAAACACGTATTCCATTGGGAATCCCTGAAAAAAGCTGAGAAACACCATTAAAATGTCCAATAAGTAGTGTAATGTAATACATTATTAAATACATTAAAATATTTACAGTTTTTTATTACGGTATACACCTATTTATTAATTAAACGTATTTATTTATTTATTTATTTAATAACACTCTTTATATTATAGCCTCCCCAAGACAAGCTATATCCAATTGTCCCAAATCCGTTATACATTGACCTTTGAATTGAACTGAATTAAATATACATGCATATACATTACATATATAAAAATGACCAGTATTTTAAAAAAAAATGTATCATTAAACATATTATTAAAGCATCATGATGCAACATATTGATAGCGATCACATCAAAATGTATTTTCAATGGCATGTGACACGTGCACTTCTCACCTCAAACCAAAAGGTGGCAGTAAAAACCCATCTATATCAAAAGCGTAAGCGTATTTCAAACAACGCTGTTTAAAATATGTAATTGTCTCATATCTAAGTTATTGTTGTACTAACCAATGAATCATTATTTCAACTCTATATAGGAACCATTTGGCGTGGATTCCTAAAGAGTCAGAATTTGAGTCATGACTTCCTACGAAACCACTGAGGGAGAAACCGGAAGTTGCTGCACCAACTCTGACGTCAGAGATTAATAATGAGATTTATGTCCGTTCAGTATATTTTTAAATAAACGATAACATATAGGTGAACATTTTATCTGTCCAAATGCCTTTTGAAAAAGACCACACTGGCTATGTTAATCAAGTTTATTCTGTTTTTATTCACAGTCTGGTAAACTGATGACCTGATATGTCTCTGATCTTTAACAGTACAATTCTATGTAGCATAATGTCAGATTAATTAATTTGTGTACTAAGAAAGGTGAACTGCTTGAGGTTCTCAATAATTCAAGTGCATCAGTGAGTGTAGTGTACATGTCGCCATGGCTGATTAATAGCCCTCTGATCCCTCACAACGGCAGGGATCAGTTCAATAGGTTTATTGATACTGATGAATAGTTGGGTGTGTGTATGCTACTCTAAGTGTATGGTGCAAGAAAATGTGTAGAATTAACAATGTAAATGTTATCAGAGTTTGTTGTATATTCGTGTTGGATGAATCCTTCCTCAGACCAAGGGGGTAAGGCGAGAAGGCAGTCCGTGGGCAAGCGAGAGGTCGGGGGCTGGAGAGAGGCGACGAGGTCCGTGTCCAGGCGGGGGTCGAGGATCGAGGGAGGCAGCCCAGAATCCGGTGGGAAGTCGAGGCACACAGCTTGATCACGGGAAACAGAGGGAACACTGCGTGGACCACAGAGGACATAAGACACAGGAACAGGGAAAGCACAGAGAGAGCAAGTACGCGGAGGGAAGCCAGAGACGGGATGCTTACTACGGAGAGTGAACTATGTTCCGGCACTGGATCTTCGGGTCCGCTGGTCTTTATTCCTTCTGCCCTCATAAGACCCAGGTACGTTGATTGCTGACTGCCTGCAGCCGTGCAGGCATGTGGCCGCGATGCTGGAAGAGTGAGCAGGGGAATGTCCTGGCGCTTGCAGCAGATGACATGCGGGATTGCGCATGCGCCGTGACACCGTCAGAACCAACATATACATATTAGTCATACCGTGATAGGATCAGTAAAAACTTGGGCCTATCCACAACTGTAAGGATGGCATCACTAAAAATGTATAAGCTCTAATTAGTTACTGTAATGTTATTAGATTTTTTTTACATTTTGGATACAGTAAAACTAGTTAACAGTGTGGTGACAGCTATCAAAGCTGCATTCCAGAGAGGCACAGCATACAAGTTTGATTTATGATTCTCCCTTATGAGTATTTTACACAAATGTGTCGTATTCAATCTCAGGAGCATTTCACTGCATGCTAAACAAGTGTAACTTTGTACTGGGGGTAAGCAGAACGATGAAATTATCGACAGCATCAGGGTCCTACAAGGATTGAATTGATACTAGCATGACATGATAGATATTTTTCACCTTTAGTCTACAAACCCCGATTCCATATGAGTTGGGAAATTGGGTTGGATGTAAATATAAACGGAATACAAGGATTTGCAAATAATTTTCAACCCATATTCAGTTGAATATGCTACAAAGACAACATAATTGATGTTCAAACTGATAAACATTTTTTTTTGTGCAAATAATCATTAACTTTACAATTTGATGCCAGCAACACGTTGACAAAGAAGTTGGGAAAGGTGGCAATAAATACTGATAAAGTTGAGGAATGCTCATCAAACACTTATTTGGAACATCCCACAGATCCATCCATCCATCCATCTTCAACCGCTTATCCGGAATCGGGTCGCGGGGACAGCAGCTCCAGCAAAGACCCCCAGACTTCCCTCTCCAGAGCAACATTTGCGACTTCCTCCTGGGGAATCCCGAAGCGTTCCCAGGCCAGAGAGGAGATGTAATCCCCCCATCTGGTCCTTGGCCTGCCGCGGGGCCTCCTCCCAGTGGGACGTGCAACGAGGACCTCCCTAGGGAGACGCTCGTGAGGCATCCGCACGAGATGCCCGAACCACCTAAGCTGGCTCCTTTCCAAGCGAAGGAGCAGCGGCTCTACTCCGAGTCTCTCTCGGGTGACTGCACTTCTCACCCTATCTCTAAGGGAGATGCCAGCCACCCTTCTGAGGAAACTCATTTCGGCCGCTTGTATCCGCGATCTTATTCTTTCGGTCATTACCCACACTTCATGACCATAGGTGAGAGTAGGAATGTAGATAGCTCGGTAGACCGAGAGCTTTGCCTTCTGGCTCAGCTCCCGTTTCGTCACAACAGTGCGGCAGAGAGACTGCAATACTGCCCCAGCTGCTCCGATTCTCCGGCTGATTTCCTTCTCCATCTTTCCCTCACTCGTGAACAAGACCCCGAGATACTTAAACTCCTCCACCTGGGACAGAGTCCTGTCCCCTACCCGGACTGTACAAACCATCGGTTTCCTGCTGAGAACCATGGCCTCAGATTTGGAGATGCTGATCCTCATTCCAGCCGCTGAACACTCGGCTGCGAACCGATCCAGTGAGAGCTGAAGGTCACGAACCGAAGGTGCCATCAGGACCACATCATCTGCAAACAGCAGTGACGCAACCTTTAGCCCCCCGAGACGTATACCCTCTCCGCCATGGCCACGACTCCGCCTAGAAATCCTGTCCATGAAAATCACAAACAGGATAGGTGACAGAGCGCAGCCCTGGCGGAGACCAACCCCCACTGGAAACGGATCCGACTTACATCCAAGCACCCGGACACAACTCTCGCTTTGGTTGTACAGAGATTGGATGGCCCTCAACAGGGTTCCCCTCACTCCGTACTCCCTCAGCACCTCCCACAAGAACTCCCGAGGGACGCGGTCATACGCCTTCTCCAAATCCACAAAACACATGTAGACTGGATAGGCATACTCCCAGGCCCTCTCCAGGATTCCCGCAAGCGTAAAGAGTTGGTCAGTTGTTCCACGACCAGGACGGAATCCACATTGCTCCTCTTGAATCTGAGGTTCGACTATCGGCCGGACCCTCCTTTCCAGTACCTTGGCGTAAACTTTCCCAGGGAGGCTGAGTAGTGTGATACCCCTGTAATTAGCACACACCCTCTGGTCCCCCTTTTTGAAAAGGGGAACCACCACCCCAGTCTGCCACTCCCTCGGCACTGTCCCAGACTTCCACGCAATGTTGAAAAGGCGTATCAACCAAGACAGCCCATCAACACCCAGAGCCTTCAGCATTTCTGGACGGATCTCGTCAACCCCCGGAGCTTTGCCACTGTGGAGTTGTCTAACTACCTCAGTGACTTCACTCCGAGAGATCGACGTCGATCCCCCATCATCCTCAGGCCCTGCTCCTATCAGGGAGGGTGTGTCTGATGTATTTGGGTTCAGGAGTTCCTCAAAGTGCTCTTTCCAACGCCCCACGACTTCCTCACTTGAAGTCAGCAAAGTCCCATCCTTGCCGTACACAGCTTGGATGGTTCCCTGCTTCCCCCTCCTGAGGTGCCGTATGGTCTTCCAGAACAGCTTTGGTGCCGCCCGATAGTCCTTCTCCATGGATTCCCCGAACTGCTCCCACACCCTCTGCTTAGCCTCGTCCACAGCCACGGCCGCTGCCCTTCGGGCCCGTCGGTACCTTGCAACTGCCTCCGGAGTCCCCTGGGATAACATACCCCGGTAGGACTCCTTCTTCAGTCGGACGGCTTCCCTGACCACCACTGTCCACCAGGGTGTTCGAGGGTTACCGCCCCTTGAGGCACCTAAGACCTTCTGGCCACAGCTCGCATCTGCAGCTTTAGCAATAGAGGCTTTGAACATTGCCCATTCCTGTTCAATGTCCCCAACCTCCACAGGGATGGCAGAGAAGTCCCGCCGGAGGTGGGAGTTGAAGTCCTTCCGGACAGAGGACTCCTCCAAACGTTCCCAGTTCACCCGCACTACACGCTTGGGTTTGCCAGGTCTGTCCAGAGGTTTCCCCCGCCATCTAACCCAACTCACCACCAGATGGTGATCAGTTGACAGTTCAGCCCCTCTCTTCACCCGAGTGTCCAAAACATACGGCCTCAGATCAGCTGATACGATTACAAAATCGATCATTGATCTTTGGCCTAGGGTGCTCTGGTACCAGGTACACCTATGAGCATCCTTATGCTTGAACATGGTGTTTGTTATCGCAAGTCCGTGACTAGCACAGAAGTCCAATAACAATCCACCACTCAGGTTCAGATCAGGGAGACCGTTCCTCCCAATCACGCCAGTCCAAGTATCACTGTCATTGCCCACGTGCGCGTTGAAGTCCCCCAGCAAGACTATGGAATCCCCTGCCGGCGCCCCATACAGGACCCCATGCAAGGTATCCAAGAAGGCTGAATACTCTGAACTCCTGTTTGGTGCGTATGCACAAACAACAGTCAGAGTTTTCCCCCCTCCAACCCTAAGGCGAAGGGAGGCGACCCTCTTGTCCACTGGGGTGAACTCCAACGTACAGGCACTCAGCCGGGGACTCGTGAGTATCCCCACACCCGCCTGTGCCCTCACACCCTGAGCAACTCCAGAAGTGAACAAGGTCCATCCCTTGTCCAGGAGTGTGGTTTCAGAGCCCTTGCTATGCGTAGAGGTAAGCCCCACCAGATCCAACCGGTAGCGCTCCACCTCTCGCACCAGCTCAGGCTCCTTCCCCACCAGCGTAGAGACGTTCCACGTCCCGAAAGTCAGCCTCTGCTGCCCCGAATTGGTCCGTCCGGAGCCTCCACTTTCACCGCCATCCACTTGGCAGCGCACCCGACCCCACTGGTTCCGACCGCGGGTGGTGGGCCCACGTGGCAGAGAAGATGGTGTGTCCACGTAGCTTCTTCGGGCTGTGCCCGGCCGGGCTCCGTGGCAAGCCCGGCCACCAGGCGCTCGCTGACGAGCCCTACCTCCGGGCCTAGCTCCGGAGGAGGGCCCCGGGCTTCCTCCGGGCCGGGTAACGCATCCTCTTTTAGTGTAGTTCATGGGGGGTATCGTAACCCTGATGGGGGGGGCATTCGGGTGCTACACCTTGCCCAAGGGTGACCCGGAACTATGTAAGGCAGGGGCGTTCAACTCCCTGAGGCTTAATACAAGCCCACAGATGAACAGGCAAATTGGGAACAGGTGGGTGCCATGATTGGGTATAAAAGTAGATTCCATGAAATGCTCAGTCATTCACAAACAAGGATGGAGCGGGGGTCACCACTTTGTCAACAAATGCGTGAGCAAATTGTTGAACAGTTTAAGAAAAACCTTTCTCAACCAGCTATTGCAAGGAATTTAGGGATTTCACTATCTACGGTCCGTAATATCATCAAAGGGTTCAGAGAATCTGGAAAAATCACTGCATGTAAGCAGCTAAGCCCGTGACCTTCGATCCCTCAGGCTGTACTGCATCAACAAGCAACATCAGTGTATAAAGGATATCACCACATGGGCTCAGGAACACTTCAGAAACCCACTGTCAGTAACTACAGTTGGTCGCTACATCTGTAAGTGCAAGTTAAAACTCTCCGATGCAAGGCGAAAACCGTTTATCAACAACACCCAGAAACGCCGTCGGCTTCGCTGGGCCTGAGCTCATCTAAGATGGACTGATGCAAAGTGGAAAAGTGTTCTGTGGTCTGACGAGTCCACATTTCAAATTGTTTTTGGAAACTGTGGACGTCGTGTCCTCCGGACCAAAGAGGAAAAGAACCATCCGGATTTTTATAGACGCAAAGTTGAAAAGCCAGCATGTGTGATGGTATGGGGGTGTATTAGTGCCCAAGACATGGGTAACTTACACATCTGTGAAGGCGCCATTAATGCTGAAAGGTACATACAGGTTTTGGAGCAACATATGTTGCCATCCAAGCAACGTTACCATGGACGCCCCTGCTTATTTCAGCAAGACAATGCCAAGCCACGTGTTACATCAAGGCTTCATAGTAAAACAGTGAGGGTACTAGACTGGCCTGCCTGTAGTCCAGACCTGTCTTCCATTGAAAATGTGTGGCGCATTATGAAGCCTAAAATACCACAACGGAGACCCCCGGACTGTTGAACAACTTAAGCTGTACATCAAGCAAGAATGGGAAAGAATTCCACCTGAGAAGCTAAAAAAATGTGTCTCCTCAGTTCCCAAACGTTTACTGAGTGTTGTTAAAAGGAAAGGCCATGTAACACAATGGTGAACACGCCCTTTCCCAACTACTTTGGCACGTGTTGCAGCCATGAAATTCTAAGTTAATTATTATTTGCAAAAAAAATAAAGTTTATGAGTTTGAACATCAAATATCTTGTCTTTGTAGTGCATTCAATTGAATATGGGTTGAAAAGGATTTGCAAATCATTGTATTCCGTTTGGCGAAGTTGGTAGAGTGGCCGTGCCAGCAATCGGAGGGTTGCTGGTTACTGGGGTTCAATCCCCACCTTCTACCATCCTAGTCACGTCCGTTGTGTCCTTGGGCAAGACACTTCACCCTTGCTCCTGATGGGTGCTGGTAGCGCCTTGCATGGCAGCTCCCTCCATCAGTGTGTGAATGTGTGTGTGAATGGGTGAATGTGGAAATACTGTCAAAGCGCTTTGAGTACCTTGAAGGTAGAAAAGCGCTATACAAGTATAACCCATTTATCATGTATTTATTTACATCTAACACAATTTCCCAACTCATATGAAAACGGGGTTTGTATGTCTTTGCTCACAAATATCTATCGTGTTGTTGTTGTATGGTTGGTATTCTTACATTGTTAATATTGTGTTATTGTTCGACACTCCATGTACATATTGTACAAATTTGATCGTTTGATGGTAGCCATGTTTTTACAACCAATATCAAGCTTTTCCATCCTCTAAAAAGGTGTACCAAATTTTGTGCCGATTTGGTTCAACCTCCTAAAGTTAAAATGGGTGTTTTGCAGAGCCCATTAAGCTGTGTGAGAAAGTTCAAGTCACTCTGACTTATGGGGTCAAACTTTGGAGTACAACGACACCATCTGGTGTATTTGTCAGGGAAAAAAAACAATAGCACAGGCAACACAGCTTTTTGGTGTGGGGTGTATGCTTTTGTGGCTCGTTGGACACTTTACTGAATCCAAAGGTGTGAATAAATGTCTATATGTGTCTTATGATTGACTGGTGACCTGTCTAGGGTACACCCTGCCTCTCACCTGAAATCAGTTGGGATAGGCTCCAGCTCACCTGTTGTTGTTTAAGTTTATTAAACGTTAAGTTTATTTTTATACAGTTACAAAATGAAACCTCACATACCGGTATTTGTGTGAATGTGAATTGTGAATTATATTTATATAGCGCTTTTCTCTAGTGACTCAAAGCGCTTTTACATAGTGAAACCCAATATCTAAGTTACATTTAAAACCAGTGTGGGTGACACTGAGAGCAGGTGGGTAAAGTGTCTTGCCCAAGGACACGACGGCAGCAACTAGGATGGTGGAAGCGGGGATCGAACCTAGAACCCTCAAGTTGCTGGCACGGCCACTCCACCAACCGAGCTAAACCGCCCCCACACATTTCACATATTTCCATTTTCTCATTACAACATATCCAAAAAGGAGTAGGAAGAAACGGAGCTTATTTAATCATACCTCAGGATTCATCTTCTTTGTACTTTGTAAACCCTTTGAGTTTGAACAGTTTCTTAAACTTTGTTGCCTACTTTATTCTACAATTTAATTCCACATACTAATATAAAAAAGGGGCAGCATGGTGTAACATTGGTTAGCGCTTGTGACTCACAGCTAGAAGGTGCTGGGTTTGATTCCCAGGCTCAAAGTGTGCATGTTCTTCATGTGACTGCATGGGTTCTCTCCGACGACCCCCGGCTTCTTCCCTCTCCGAGACATGCACCTGAGGATAGGCTGATTGGCAACACTAAATTGGCCCTTTAATGTGAGTGAGAAAAGTTGTTTGTTCATCTGTGTTAGCCCTTTCATGGGCTAGCGACTTGTCAAGGATGAACCCCGCCTTCCGGTCAAGTGCAGCTGGGATAGGCTCCAGCCCCCCAGTGACTCCAACAGGAATAAGCGGTAGAAAATGGATGGATGGATATACAAAATGTATTAAGTGTTGTACGTGCATACAAATGTTTTAGGTCAGATTTTTCCTCTTTTATTGAGAATAATTGTTGTACATGCTTGGTTAGCAGGTTATAGTTTGCTTTGGGCATAATCTTGGCTGTTTGCAAAAGCACCAAATCATTGAATTCCAATATTTTTGATTTAATAAATAAAGTGCTCTCTATATCTAACATTATGTATTATTCTAACAGTAATACGGTTAGTGAATGACTTTTGTCATTATTTGCCCATATTTCTACACAATAACTCAGACTTAACAGAGTAGCCACTTGTAATTTATTCATGCTCTCATGGTTGATGACAAAACTGTGTTCTATTCTTTTCTAGATATGGTAGCACTACCGGGCAGTAGAGAATATGGAGTAATTTCCTAAATTAGATTTTTAGTTCATTTTTATCATTTAATATCTTTTTTTTTCTGTTAATTGTAACCCTGAAAAAGTAGATAGATGCATGTGCAGACAAACAGGGGCGTAGCACAGCACTTTTGGCCTCCATACACAATGTATTCAAGTCTGCATTTTTTTTTCATCTTGAGCGTAGTAAGTGCAGCCTCTCTCCAATAAGCGCACCTTTGACAGTAAAAAAAAATTGCAACCGAGCTATACTGCCCCCGAGGAGGAAACCCAAGCAATCACGGGGACTTGGGAGAACATGCAAACCCCACACAGAAAGGCCCCGAGCCTGGGAATCGAACCCAGGACCTCAGTAAATCGCTCGCAGCACGCCATTTAATAGTACACCCCATTTTAAAGATTGCGCATGCTGTTTAGCGCATGGTATTAGGATCTTAGTAAAACAGCACCACTGTGTATGACAATAAAGACGTTTTCTTCTGTGCTTGGGCCCCGGTACAACATCCCCATATACCACTTTAACTTACCTGCAGACAAATGTTGTGACTTAAATGTCAAACTTTAAGAGAAAATAATACATATTTTTGTGATGTCACGCCAGTGTTAAAATAGTTTCTGACACTTGAGGTTGTTGCCCTCTTTTGATTAGATCGTCTCTCCAGTATTTTATGGCTGGGACTGACCTATGCTCTCCCACTTGCTATTACACACACCCTATAATATACTGTAAGAGGCAGGCTTTGTACACACACACACACACAGAGGCGTATCTCATTACCACCCTCCATAGTGCAGGCAGTGGGCATTGCAAAAGGAGGCGAGAAGGAGAGCTTTCCACAGATAGAGCGAGAGAGAGAAAGAGAGAGAGAGAGAAGGCAGAGGGAGAGTCAGTATTACACAGTACAGAGACATTCAGCAATAGAACAGGCAATGCATACACTCAGGTAGACTGTGCTTGAGCCAGTGCATTTATCTGCCTGCCTGTGTGTGTGAGAGAGAAAGAGAGCTCAGTGCGTTTCCACGGTTGTCCTGAGGCCGTGGCAGCCATGGCATCAGAGGCAAACACCCAGTCCAGTGTGATGTTCCAGACCTCGGACAAAGTGGCGGAGCCAGGACACCGAAAGCTGGGCAAGCTGACCGTCAAGTACAATCGCAAGGATCTGCAAAGGAGGCTGAATATCGAGGAGTGGATAGACGAGCAACTGCACCTGCTCTTTGACTGTGAGGTAGGTGGGAGGCACACACACACACACACACACACACACACATACACCCCTCAGACTACCTTGACTCCATGAGCAGTGAAGGTACCCAGTGAGGTGGTGACCTTGTATCTATCATAATTTTACACTAACTTTAAAGAGGAGAGAAAGTACGCCAAGGATGATTGCTTCATGGAAAACTAACTGCAGTCTCAGCTGTGTTCCAATATTCTGGTCAGATCCATTAAAAGTGCTGCAAAACACATAAATCAATTAGTAGCCGGGCTTTACAGTGATATATGACATGATCATACACTATCTTAGTCTCTTGCGCAATGATGGAGAGTCAGGTGACAACTTCATGGCAATAAGACATACAGTACCTGCAAGGTCTAACAAGACCCAATACAAAATATTTGCCTTTAAAATTATCCTACTGTTAAATTTTGTATTGGCCCAGGAGGTATTGAATTTACTCTATGTTTATTGTTGTAGTTGTAATTTGCAACAGGTAGATCTCCAGAGCTTTTTTGTATGAGATGTTTCTAATGTTTTGTCCGTCCACTGTAGCCAAATCAGGAAACCAAAACATTAGAAATGACTCTTCGTAATTCAGTGCAATAGAGGGTAGTTGAAAGTGGAATTTATTTGGCGGTCTGGCCTCATTACTGGTTATGTTTGATATGCACCGGAATTGATAACAACACAGCTGAAACAATATCCACACCAACTGTACTCCTGTAACATTGGGAACAATCCAATTAAGTCAGCAACTCCGTCTTTATTTGTATGGGATTTTCCTCATGGGGGAACCATGGCAACAGATGTCTCATCACCCACATTAGCAACACAGCACAGTGGGAACAGGGCTTGGTGGTGCAGATAGGATGACAGCATTGCCAAAGCGTAGGCTAGAACATGATGTACCATTTAACTACGAGTAATGGAACCACCAAGCTAAACAACTGTAATTATAATAACATTGGTTCCTTAAGAATTTGCATCATCATAGGTGCCACAGCCACCAGACTTGGTGTCATTATAGACAATGACTTTAAGTTGGAAAAACAAATCAAGTTTTTCGGTTTATGACAAAGATCAAAACTTTTTGATCTCTTGATCAAGTTGAACATGTCATGCGCACTTTTATTTTGTTGTGCCTGGACTAGGGCTGTCTTCAAATGACCGTAGAGTCGACGATTCCGTTCGAAGGAGTCTGATTGGACTATCAACCCCGCAGTCGTATCGTCTATTAAAATATCTCTCCTCTCTCCGTGGGAGGGAGACAGAGTTAAGTACCTGCTGAGTGCACAGAAGGTGTGTTAGGAGGATGGATCAATTGCCTTCATCATTACTAAAAGACTCTTGTGTGAAGACAAATAGTTTTTAGAGGGTAAGAGATTATTCTTATCCGCTTACAATCTTGGCTGTCACTAGAAAGTGATCGCTGCTTCCGGTTGCTGCTTCCTGGTGTGACGTCACATGTTTAAAAACAGCTGGCCGTGTATTTTGGCTTATTATATAAAAACTATTTATATGCACACAAGACTATTTTGCTAACTGTGTTGGTAAGATGTCCCTACATGGGGGACCGGGCTCGTCAGTGCCACCGCATGCCTCTGGCTGACTGAATCCCACCGGTGCAACTTACCAGAAGTTGCCTCGCCCCAGAGGTGTAGTGCTCCACTGGAAAAGGTAATGATCCTTCCGCAGATTCATATACAGAAATTGTGTTACATCTTTTTTTTTACCTTCTCTATTTAGTCAAGTTTGATGTTTTTTGTTTTATTTTGTCAGCGCCAGACTCCAGACCTCAGTAAACAACACAATAGCTACCTTGTTTATTTGTTTATCAGAGTGACTTAGCATTTTTTGAGATGGAAAAAGTTGCAAATGAGATCTCTGTTTTACAATATCAGTTTTTTTACCATATCTGTTTTTTTTTGTTTAACAAAAGATTATTTATTTTTATATAAGTTTTGGAAATAATCACCTTACAGTCTACTGACACCTAGTGACCAGTCATTATACACTACTATCATCACAATCGGTTTAGTTATTTCTTTAAAAAAAACTATGCCACGGATTTTGACTGAACTGAAGACAGCCTTACATTTAACAGCAAACAAAAAAAATAGAGAACATCACCCCAATTTTCGCATCCCTGCTTTGGCTTCTTGTTTGTTTTAGGATGTATTTTAAAATGTTATTGTTTGTGTTTAAAACTTGAATAGACTGCAGGCTCCAACATCATGGACTTGATCCAAATGTACGCACCACCTTGCAGATTGAGGTCCGAGGGCCAGTTCCAACTTGTGGTGCCTAACACAAGACTTAAGACTAGGGGTGACAGGGCCTTTTTCCGTGGTGGGCATTTAACTCTGTATTTTCTTGTTTTGTTTATTTTATTGATATGTTTTAATACTTTTTTTATATGTTTTCTAATGTGCACACTCTTTGCACACTTACTATGTATGGAACATTCCTGTATATTGTTCCAAGTAAACGGTCTATATCAGCGTAGATTTACCGAAATGCAGGGCCAGTTACGTCATACAAAGTTAGGCACAGCCTGTCCATTTGCACTGTCACTTGTAATGAATTTTCCAATGAATTTTGCAACGCCTCATGGGAAGGTTATTCTGTTGGTCTGGAGTCTTCCGCCTGGAAGCTTTTACCAACAGACCTTTGCACTGCCGACTAAATTATTTAAACACATATTTAATTCATGCAAGCGCTGCATTGGCCAGCTTCTTCACAAAGTTCACACCTTCAGAGAAATAGTAAACTCGATCAAAGGAATCACTTGTAGAAACGTTTAAGGTCTACTGTATGTTAACAGCACATCATTTGTGAATCAATAATGATGAGGAAATTATATCAGTTTATAGACACATAAAGATAGGGGTTAATAACAGACTGTTAAAACTTCCTCAAATACTGAATCAGAGTGTTCAAAAGTGTTCATTTGCTAATGTATCCTTGCAAATTTGTATTCCAATTGTTATATTCATTGTTTCTTTTTAGCATGAATATGTTTGGCCAAAAATAGACTGTGCTTGTTGCTCTAATAGGATACTGCAAGAAGAGTGATAAGCGGTGTACTATGTTGGCATTTCAAAAAACACCTTTACTTCCTGGTCATGGTTTCCTTGTGATTAAGGCAGTAAAATGTTGTTTTGTGCCATTTTTAGGGCAGTCTTATTTACTTGCCAAAGCTCTCCTACAGGCCAAGCACCCTTTGACTGCGTCTCCAACCCATTAGCCATGTTGTAGTTTTTAGCGCTTTCATATCGAATCCACTGACAAATTTTAGTTAAAACCATGCGCCATTTCCTTCTAGAAATGGCAACAGCGGAGAATTTTAGCATGCATGTGCATGTATGAGCCAGTCTGCCCCACAACAAGAGGAGAGAGAAAAATAAGGAACTTATTGACTGCAAATATGGAGATACCCGCTGACGTAACTGAGGTAACGGCTCGTTTGGAGCAAGTTTGGAGGAAGGCAAGATTGTTCTATAAATATCTATGCCATGGCTTGATTGTTTGATTTGAATGTCAAATACCCTAAAGCAGGTACCCACTAGTATAAAAAGTTGGTTTTGCAAAATAGGGCGCATCTAAGTTAGCAAAAAGGGACTAACCGGTCTATTAAAAAAAAAAAAAAGCCTTCCAAAACTACAAATGACTGCATGGTGTCCAATAACAAATCAATTGATCCCAAAAATAGTCAACATTTTGGTATACTTTGACTAGGGAATATATATTTGTTTTAAAAGCTTAGACCATAGGTGTCCAAAGTGTGGCATGGGAGCCCTTTGCGGCCCGCAACTAATTATTTAACAGCCAGCGGGACACTCTAATAATACTATTACAAAAAACCCATAAAAAAGTAAAATAAAAGAGCAAACAGGTGAAATATAATGGGGAAAAAGTTGCATTGTTGACTCTGATTACACAAAGCTGCCACGCAGGATGTTTTTTTTTAAAAACTTTAATTGCCCAGAAAATAAAAATGAATTAAAATCCATGTTGTTATGAATTATTTACCTATTTAAGGCTCCAATTAAATCAAATATTCTCTAAAGAAAGACTTAAAATGTTGCAAGAATATCTTTGAATTTAAAAAATAGTTACAAAAAGAGACAACTGGAATTATATCAAACTGATTTTTGATTTTGATTGGACGTGTCATTGTGAAAATGCTTAAACGAAAATTTAAAAAGTATGTTGGAGTTCGGGTGTTGGTGGAGGGTACAGTTATAAAGTCATCTAAAATCATTGGTGTTAAAAAGGGGGCAGATAAATATAAGAATAGTATTCTTCCATCTGCTCCTTTCTGATCATGGAAATGTATGAGAAACAAAAAACAATGAAAGTGTCAACTGTACGTGGCTTGTATATATGCATTTTCATGAAAGGAATAAAAAGAAATGATGAATGATGATGATTAAATATTTCATCCATACATCCATCCATCCATACATCTATTTTCTACTTAATTTTTAGGAAAAAAATCTATATATCGTTTTGGTTTTGAAAGTACTTTTCAAACTGCGACGCTTAAACCCTTGTAGATGCATTTATAATTGGCATGATCCTACATGACAGTTTTGGACATTATTATTAGCTTCCTGTGTGTTGGTTTTTGGTTCCTGTGCACTCTAATTTTTGATTTTCACATCCTATGTGCTTCCCCTGTCTCCCACAGAGCAATCGTATAGTGCAGTGGTTCTTAAACCTTTTTCACCAAGTACCACCTAAGGTAAAACTTGGCTCTCTAAGTATCACTGTGATGACCAACATTCAAATATAGTAGAGTAGTAGGCCTCTGTATTCACTAAAAAGAAGGCAAAGGTTTTATATTACAAATATATTTACTATGCTTGGCCACTGTAGCATTATACACAGTTGAAACAGTAACGCTGTGTTTGAATATTGGAAAATAAAGCACTGTAACTTAATTAAGTGAATCTTTGGCGTACCACTAGCTGGAGCCCACGTATAACTATAGTGGTACACGTACCACTGTTTGAGAATCCATGATATAGCGTATTCTGTTTAGTGCGCATGTGTCCTTGCTGCTGCGACACCCTTGAAATGTAGTTAAGAGAATTAAACTCTTTAACCTGCACGCCCTCTCCTGTCTCCACATCTTGGGGTCACAACTACCGCTACCACATGCACGTTTGTGGCATAGAATAATGATAATAATAATTATTATTATAATTATGTGTTATTCTGATTTTTACAATCCACTAATGATAATCCTACATGGATCAGCTCATTTCTACTTTACATTATGAAGTAAAGGGCAACTTGACATATTTATAATCATATTAAGGTGAATAATGTCTCACATTCTTCATATCAAATTTGTCAGCACCATTTTGTTAAAAAACAAAAACAAAAAAAAAGATTTTTTAATAAAATAAAACAACACCAAATCATTTTAAAGCCTTTAGCCCCCTTAAAATGGCCTGATGACGTCACTGGTTCGGACATTTAATGAAAAACCTTATTGATGAAACATAGACCTAACCCAGCAGGCACAATACATTGATACAATGTTGATTATACATACATGTCCTTTAAAACTGAAAAACTGCAAAATACAAAACCCAAAAGCAGTGAATTTGGCACGTTGTGTAATTCGTAAATAAAAACAGAATACAATGATTTGCAAATCCTTTTGAACTTATATTCAGTTGAATAAACTGCAAAGACAAGATATTTAATGTTCTGACTGAGAAACTAATTTTTTTTGGCAAATAATCATTAACTTAGAATTTAATGGCAGCAACACATTGCAAAAAAGTTGGCACAGGAGCATTTTTACCACTGTGTTTCATGGCCTTTCCTTTTAACAACACTCAGTAAACGTTTGGGAACTGAGGAGACCAATTTTTCAAGCTTTTCAGGCGGAATTATTTCCCATTATTGCTTGATGTACAGCTTAAGTCTCTGTTGTCGTATTTTACGCTTCATAATGTGCCCCACATTTTCAATGGGAGACAGGTTTGGACTACAAGCAGGCCAGTCTAGTACCCGCACTCTTTTACTACGGAGCCACGCTGTTTTAACACACTCAGAATGTGGCTTGGCATTGTCTTGCTGGATGGCAACATATGTTGCTCCAAAACCTGTATGTACCTTTCAGCATTAAGGATGTCTTCACAGATGTGTAAGTTACCCATGCCTTGGACACTAATACACCCCCATACCATCACAGATGCTGGCTTTTAACTTTGCGCCTATAACAATCCAGATGGTTCTTTTCCTCTTTGGTCCAGAGGACACCACATCCACAGTTTCCAAAAACCATATGAAATGTGGACTCGTCAGACCCCAGAACACTTTTACACTTTGCATAAGATCATCTTAGATGAGCTCAGGCCCAGCGAAGCCGGCGGCACTTCTGGGTGTTGTTGATAAATGGCTTTCACTTTGCATAGTAGAGTTTTAACTTGCACTTACAGATGTAGCGACGAACTGTAGTTACTGACAGTGGTTTTCTTAAGTGTTCCTGAGCCCATGTGGTGATATCCTTTACACACTGATGTCGCTTTTTGATGCAGTACCGCCTGAGTCATCAAAGGTCACGGGCATTCAATGTTGGTTTTCATGCAGTGCAGTGATTTCTCCAGATTTTCTGAAACTTTTGATGATATTACAGACCGTAGATGGTGAAATCCCTAAATTCCTTACAATAGCTCGTTGAGAAATGTTGTTCTTAAACTGTTCGACAATTTGCTCACGTATTTGTTCCCAAAGTGGTGACCCTCGCCCCATCTTTGTTTGTGAATGACTGAGCATTTCATGGAAGCTGCTTTTATTCGCAGTCATGGCACCCACCTTTTCCCAATTAGCCTGTTCACCTGTGGGATGTTCCAAATAAATGTTTGATGAGCATTCCTCAAATTTCTCAGTCTTTTTTGCCACTTGTGCCAGCTTTTTCGAAACATCTTGCAAGCACAAAATTCCAAATGAGCTAATATTTGCAAAACATAACAAAGTATCGCAGTTCGAACATTAAATATATTGTCTTTGCAGTGAATTCAATTGAATATAGGTTGAAAAAAGGATTTGCAAATGAGTGTATTCTGTTTTTATTTACGATTTACACAACGTGCCAACTTCACTGGTTTTGGGCTTTGTAGTTGTATTCGTAAATTGGGACAAATTTGGGAAATTACCAAATTTCAATGGTCAAATCAACGTCACAACCTGACATTGAATAAATGTTGTCAAAAAGCATGTTGTTTCAACGTTGTATTTGTGTTGGAAAATGACCAAAATTCAATGGTCAAATCAACATCAGAACCCAACATTGATTAAACGTCGTCAAAAAGCATGTTGTTCCAACGTAAGGTTTGAGTTGCTCAACGCCAGGACCTCGTTCAACAAGTTCTCATCGTTGTTTTAATGTCTTCTTCCTGTTGGGAAACATGTAAATATTGTGGGATTTCTGATCAGGAAGTGTGCCATCTACTGGCGCATGCAGAATCTTGTTTGGGACCACTCAAATTTCAACCCTGATTATATTTATTCCTAAATTGTTTAGCCACTGCCAACCTGATGATTTAAAGTGATTATTGTGACCCCTGAGTGGCAAGAATGTAAGAATCTGAAAAACAGAGCATTTCCAGTGCATGGTTAAACATGTTGCTCCAATTCATTTGAATAGGCTGCTGTAGCTTCCAGTTAGAATCACACGCAGGGCTTTGCAGCAATGGAAAATACATTACATGCAGAGATGCAACAATGAATTATAGCTATAAAATGAAATATATCATCCCATTTATATATTTATAATTGGAGTTAGACAGGTAAAACATAATACGAACAGCATCATTAACCAACGTGATAAAAAAAAAAAAAAAAGGTTCCATACTGCAGACATCAGCAGAATCTTTCTGGCAGCGTGTATCAATTAGAGGGGGCACAGGAGACCTAGCAGGAGGGTCCATCCACTCCACTACTCAGCACTTCACATTGATTGGCTCTCATCATCCAGAAAACCGTCCAAGCCATGAAACCTTCCCAACCGGAAAACTTTCCCTTACAAAAGCAAACCAACCTGTCAGATTTGAGCGTACACCTGCTGAGTCTGAATATACTGGTGGCCAATTCCCCCCCTGGGATTCTCCCCTTCAGTCATAAAGTCATAAAGTTCTTGATAAGACACATTTGGAATATAAGTTATTGTATAGCCTCAATTAGAAGTTTAAAAAAAGTTATGACTACAATGGTGTCTTGGGCTAATAGGCACACAGGAAACATCTACGCCCTCGCTTCTTTTCCCTCCCGGTGACTCTGCTCAATGGTGTGGACAATCATTCCACTGGGATTTAGCATGGCATATAACACTGTGGGCTTTTGTCTCCTGCACATGGGTGTAACACAAGGATAGCAATGAAGGCTTACAGACAACATTGCTTCATTTTATTTGGACTCTTACAGGAAGAAGACATCCCAGAGCTGGAGATTGACATAGACGAGCTCTTGGAACTATCAGATGAAGGGCAAAGACTTCGACTCCAGGTAAGGTTGACACAAAACAGAGATGATCCAGCAATATGCTCTCAATGTTCTCTGTTTTAAATGGTAAGAGTTCTTGAGGGAGAACTGCACTTTTTTTTTTTTTTTAAAGCCACAATATTTGTGTGAGACGGGAACACGCTTAGCGTTCTCAGTAGTCAAGACCTGCTCAGTGGCCTTGTGGTTAGAGTGTCCGCACTGAGACATGGAAGTTTGTGAGTTCAAACCCAAAGACTATAAAAATGGGACCCATTGCCTCCCTGCTTGGCATTCAGCATCAAGGGTTGGAATTGGGGGTTAAATCAGCAAAATGATTCCCGAGCGTGGCCACCGCTGCTGCTCACTGCTCCCCTCACCTCCAAAGGGGGTGAACAAGGGGATGGGTCAAATGCAGAGGATAATTTCACCACACCTCGTGTGTTTGTGACTATCGTTGGGACTTTAATTTTAACTTATTTCCCTTTTCTGTGCATTTCTGGAACCTCGGTTTACAAACCCCTCGTTGTGAGAACTTTTTGATTTTAGAACCGTAGACAAACTAAAAATATGGCAGGGCAGCCATTTTGTGCATGGCAGCAGACCCATCGTGGGCAAGCCGAGCGATCTCTGATGTTCACTTCTCATTATTTGTCTGCACTGTGTTGCAGCTACTGTGCCACTTTGCGTGCTTTTCAAGCGTTTGTAATTTTATTTTTCGCTTTTTTACATAATTATTTTAGTTTTGCTAGCTCATAATGAGTGCAAAGAGAGCAGTGGACAAGCGATGTGTGCTTTGAAACATTCAGGAAGTATCCACAGCATTGTTGACACTGCCTTCCTCCCCACCCCTCCCTTCCATTGCATGCAAAGACGATTAACAGACAAGGTAAAGTGGATATCATTTTTTTGTTCCTAATCCTTGTAGCGACCTGGCTGTTAAAGAAAGTAGTTTTGTGATTTCACCACAGGGTCAGTGACAGTGTGTGTGCGTGCAAGCAAGGAGACTGTGAAAGGAGGTCAGTTCAGTCAGTTGTTTTGGCTTTGGTAATAAAAGGATAGTTGGATAAAGAAACCATGGACATAAGGAGGTTACTCTCAAAGGTGCACTATGCAGCAACCAAAACATTTAAGTGAAATTTCTAGAAGAAACAGGTTTATGGAATATAATTTAGTATGGGAAGGTACCGTATGTCTATGTGAGAGAAGGAAAAGGTTGGGAACTCTGGTTTACACTACAATAACGTAGGTGGCGGTAATGCACCTTTAATGTTGAGTGCCCCACCATAAAACAACATAAAACAACAAAAAAGAAGAACAATCACCCCTGTGATTTGTTTAATATACAGTACCGTCAGTGCCGGCCCAAGCCTCCATGGGGCCCTAAGCAAAATTTGATTTTGGGGCCCTCTATTTCTGCCAATAATATTGATTGTTGATCATTCACACACCTACTATAAACTCATTGTGGCTCTGGCAGTGTTGTTTACATTATCATATTGTCAGCCTGGCATGTCTTTACAAATGACATGTCATTTATAAAGATATGGGGGTTGCCCAGTTAAGAACATAAATAATACCAATGAATGAACGAATGATGTCCAGAGTGCCACATATGGTTATGGTCCATTTCACCATGTTGCTACATTGATCTTCACTGTTTTCATGCTGTTTCTGTTATGTGTCGACAAGGGGGAAGGAGACGGCACAACCACAGGAGGTATAGCTCAACAGGTTTATTTAGAGCTTTTAATGTATACGTGGGGGGTGTATGCTACTATGTGTGTGTGTGTGACACTATGTGTGGAAATTAACACAATGTGAATTTACCAAGGGTTTGTTGAAGGTGCGTGTTGGTGGTGTCAGCATCCAAGTCCAGAGGGGAAGATCCAAAAGGGGTTTGTGATCCGAGCAAGGTCCGTTTGGCAGGAGAGAGGCGTCAGTGGTCCAAATCCGAGCGTGGGGGTCAAAGATCAGGGAAGGCAATCAGAGTCTGGGGGAACTTCACAGTGGAAGCGCAAAGGCAATGACAGGGGCACAGAGGCTGTGGGAACAGGAGATGAAAAAAACAAGATCAGGGCTAGGCATGAGAAGGACAAAAATGAGCACAAGAGAAAGCACATGAGGGGAGCCAGATACGTGAGAGCTTACTGAACACAGGGCGACGTTCTGGCGACTAGAAGTCAGCGGCGAGTCTCTTTATCCTGCTGCCTCTCATTAGTCCCAGGTGTGTTGATAGAGGATTGTCTCCAGCTGTGTCGGCGCGTGGGCGCGGTCTGCGCAACGAGCGCGGGGGCGTGTCCTGCTTGGCTCGCAGCGGAGTCTCGAGGTGCTGCCGCAGCGGAGGAAGAGGCAGACAGCGCGTGTTCCATAACAGTTTCAGCAGTGCACCTATGTTGACCCAATCCCGCTGTCCCTCGGCTGCCAGTTTTAAGGACTTTTTGGAAAATAATTTGCAGCAAAAGCAATAGACTGCATCTTTACATCTTGAATAAGTCAGCCAGCTACGCTTGACTTTTTCCCCATTGACTAGCTGTCTGTAGGTATAATGATAATGAAAACTTCGGCCATCATGCCTTTTGGGGAATGAAAAGTTCTCCTTAATAGACAGTGGTCCTCTGATCACCTGCTCAGTCCTGTCTGAATCTGAGAGGAAAGAAGGCCACTCAGCTGGGTCAACTGGCAGAGCTGATGATGGTCCATGGTGTGAAGGGGACATTGTGGTGGAAGTTGCTGAGGAAGTGACCAAAGAAAGACAATGACTAAAAAAGAAGGACCTATAAGGTCATTAAATTGCACTGTTGGACATAATTATTAATCTCAGAATGTTCTGCAGTACAATGAGCAATTATAAAGGGTGTTTTGCAGTTAACTTACTAGATAAATCAGCTGTGGTTTCAGACATGGAGGGGACAGTGGGCACAGAGGATGGAGGTGTGTGAGAGAGCACTGTAGAGGATGGAGATGGACCTAAGATGAAATACATACACTACCGTTCAAAAGTTTAGGGTCACATTGAAATGTCCTTATTTTTGAAGGAAAAGCACTGTACTTTTCAATGAAAATAACTTTAAACTAGTCTTAACTTTAAAGAAATACACTCTATACATTGCTAATGTGGTAAATGACTATTCTAGCTGCAAATGTCTGGTTTTTGGTGCAATATCTACATAGGTGTATAGAGGCCCATTTCCAGCAACTATCACTCCAGTGTTCTAATGGTACAATGTGTTTGCTCATTGGCTCAGAAGGCTAATTGATGATTAGAAAACCCTTGTGCAATCATGTTTACACATCTGAAAACAGTTTAGCTTGTTACAGAAGCTACAAAACTGACCTTCCTTTGAGCAGATTGAGTTTCTGGAGCATCACATTTGTGGGGTCAATTAAACGCTCAAAATGGCCAGAAAAAGAGAACTTTCATCTGAAACTCGACAGTCTATTCTTGTTCTTAGAAATGAAGGCTATTCCACAAAATTGTTTGGGTGAGCCCAAACTTTTGAATGGTAGTGTACATACATACATATAGGCACACATATTAATGAGGTACTTTGACTATATTAATTTCCCTTCAGGTGTAATGTTTATACTAAGAAATTAAATGTATACTGTATGGTGACAGTCTTTTCCTCACCTGATTCATCACTCACAGTTGAGCCTGAGGATGTGGACTGGCTCTGGGCTGATTCTGTGCCTCCAAAGTATTTTAACAATTAATGCTCCTGGGGAAGTTTCACATAACTTATGAGTTTTTTGTAAAAAATAATGTTTATTTTACTCACATAAATTACCGTGCTCTGCTGCAAACAATTTGTGCAAACAACATATCTCACTAGTAACCTGATGCTAAAAACATATTGCTAGCACCGCGCTAGCTAGCTAACGTCACCTAGCTAAAGCTAATTACAGCTACAAATCTCTTTGATAAACTTTGTATTACCAAGTCATGCAAACATACCTTTATCATGGCATTTTTTCTCCTCTTCCACTTTCTTCTTCTTCCTTTTTTCTGCACCTGAAGGATATGTCCTTTTTTGTGACATTGTTTTGCCTCTATCTGCGCTTTTGATGCCCAGTGCGCACTGGCATTGCACGGCAGGCGGCAAACGTCACAGGTGCAGCAGAAGCAGCTTTACATTTAAAGAGAGGCAGGAAGAATCACTAGGCCTAGATTAGCAGCAGCACTCTGTTGACCTAAAATTGTGTTTTTGTACAATAATATATCTTTGATCATTTAGAAATCATCAGTCAGACTCGTACATGCAAAAAATAAAAAATAAGAATTTTTTGTTAATTGCTTTTGGGGGCCCCCTGGTGGCCGCGGGGCCCTAAGCAAGCGCTTAGTACGCTTATGCCTTGGGCCGGCTCTGAGTACCGTATAGCGATTTGTATTGCGTTTAAAGTGTAAAATATGGATTTTTGTCAAAGCTGGAACCCATTATTAATTTTTACATTGTTTCCTACAAAGAACTTTGATTCGATATACAAACTTTTCTATTTAGGTACCATGGTCAAGTTTGTAAATCGAAGTTCCATTATAGGAAGTGGCTAACAATGAAGAATTTATCTATTCCGCCTATAGGGCGCTCTAAAAAACATCCCAAAACCACCGACAATGCTCCGTTAGCATGGCATGATCTGCTTATTAACTAAGCTGTAGCGACATTATTATTGTAAGAGCGAACACTGAAAGAACTACTTTTCTGGTGTCGTGACACATCGCCTTATTCATATTGCTCCTTCGACCACTAGCGAGTAGCCAGCTACTAGCTACTAGCAACATCTACGAATAACGTTGGTTGCAACCCGCCATAAAATAAAGAAGGAACTTGAGCTGCTTCTGATGCTGCTGTATTGCTTTTGAATTTGGAAAAGTTAATGCTAATTTATGCTTCATGCATCTCACCTGTATAGTAGAAGGTTGTGAAGTTGGTCAACTTTGAAAATCCACAAACTTGATACTAAATGGCGCTCAACAAATAGAATTTTTTTTAAATCTGAGGACTAAGGATTATTTTGAATTCAGCAGTTTAAGGAGCGCACATGTGATGAAAGATACAACCATCCTATCAGTCAGCATCTCAGTGAGAGAGAACATTGTAAGTCACTGTTTAATTTTAAAATATCCAGGGTGTACCCCGCCTTCCGCCCGAATGCAGCTGGGATAGGCTACGGCAGCCCCCGCGACCCCGAGAGGGACAAGCGGTGGAAAATTGGATGGATGTTTAGCAATAGTGCTACATGATAACATTCCAAGGATCTCAGGAAGTTGGCAATTATAAGTAGCAAACACAGAAAGTGCCGTCTTTGCTGTTATTGACAATTATGATTTGACAGAGAGCATAGCAACGCACACTACCGTTGTTCTGTGAAGTCAGTGCGCCCAGGAAGGAAGTTATGGTAATGCCCAAAATGCCCAAAATACCGTAAATATATATATCATGTTACTATGAAAGTGCCTGTCACTACATTACACACATACTTAGAGCATGTACTGTATAAACAAATGTTGATGAAGGCTTTTGATGTTTTTTAGAGGGCTTTACAGGTGGAATTCATCATTACCTGCATTGTTAGCCACCTCTTACTAGCAGTTTTTTACTATTTAAAATGCACAGAAAAGGCAAAGACGTGTTTTTGTCTCACATAAATATTGTGGATGATGGACAAAATAAAATAAAAAATGCAGTGCCCCCTTTAACTGTACCCAACTCAACAGCATGTCAGCAGCTCTTAATCACCATAGTTATATTATCACCTTAGAAAACACGTCAAAATAAAGTTGGTCAGAGTTGGGAAAATGTCAAAGTGCTGAATGATTGGAAGGGGAGCGAGGTAGGTTAAGGGGATTTGCTTCAGACCGGTGAGTGTTAAATACACTTGCAGGTAATGAATGAATCCCACCTTTTTGTAAGAAACAGCAAACTGAAGGAACAAGTAGGAACATGAGGGGTGCAAGGGTGTCCAAAACTGTTTTACCAAGGGACACATACAGAAAAATAGAAGGCTGCAGGAGGCCACGTTGATAGGTTTTAAAAGTTTAAAACGTTTAAAAAGATGCTAAAACCAGTCCAATGTAGGTCAATACATACTGTACTAGCTTAAAAAGTGTAATATAATAAAACATATAATTTGTAATACAATTATTTTGTCTGTAAAATAAAAAAGTAGTTGCACAATTATTTGGGCACACCTGTAAAAATGCATCATAGTGATGATAATGGCTAAGATATAATGGTGTTTAAATTGTACTATAGAATCACAAAAACATGTATAGTTTTGCATAATCCCAACGCACATTAATTTGTTTAATTATTATGTTGGCTGTTGTCAGGAAAACATTGGTGAAAGCAGTTTTTTTTCTTAAAAGTGACTATTTTTTTCTAAAAACCTTCTAAATTACAGATGACTGCATAGTGTCCAATATCAAGTCAATGGATCAGATAACATTTCAACATTGTGTTACTGTTTGACTCGGGAATATACTTGTTTTGTATGCTTAGATCTGAACTAACACTTGTCATGCTCAATGCTGCAATGTTCGTAAACAATGGAAAAAAGTGTTGGGACACAGGAAGTACAACTTGGGAGTATTGGAATGTGTGTGGAGGTATTTTTCCCCATTGATCAACATTGGAGCGATCAGCGACCTGGCTCACAATCTCATTTGTAGTTCATCCCAAAAAGGTCGAGACTCTAAAGTTTCCCCAAACAAAACTGCGGCCAGGCCTTTTTGGACCTAGCTTTTACCAAGTTGAAACCATATTGTCTAAAACAGTGGTTCTCAAACTTTTTTCACCAAGTACCACCTCAGAAAACACTTGGCTCTCCAAGTACCACCTTATTATTTATTAAAAACAAGGCAAAGGTTCTGTTTAACACGTACATTTAATATTTTGGCCGCTATAACATTACACACAGTTTGAATAGTAACACTGTGTTTGAATATTTATTTAAGTGATTCTTAATTCTAGCATTATGCGTAACACAGTTTGAGAATCGCTGGTCTAAAATGATGAAAAATCTGCTGAAAATGCAAAATCAAACAGTCTGTCCCGAAACTTTTCACCATATTGTTAAGTAATGTCTAACATACTTTTGCTGCATTTTGGTAGGAGTTGTTGCAGGAATGCGGGAAGCCAATAGAGGTGAGACATGCACCATTACTTGAACCATTAGGCCATTCCACTGAATCAGTGCCTTTTGGCTGTTGTAATTCTTTCAAAAAAAATCCTTATTTCTGTCTTTCTTTTGATGATCCACATATTAAAACTATTCAAAATGTGTATTTGACCATGTGAGTGTGTGTGAATTATATTTATATAGCGCTTTTTCTCTAGTGACTCAAAGCGCTTTTACATAGTGAATCCCAATATCTAAGTTACATTTAAGCCAGTGTGGGTGGCACTGGGAGCAGGTGGGTAACGTGTCTTGCCCAAGGACACAACGGAAGTGACTAGGATGGCGGAAGCAGGGATTGAACCTGCAACCCTCAAGTTGCTTGCAAGGCCACTCTACCAACGGAGCTCTACCGCCCCATGTCAGTCAACTTTATTTCATTTTTGACTAGACTTGACTCATAGACAGGAATTACTTTTTAATAGGCATGTCTCAATCAACATGTTTGGCCTCTGATCCTGACCAAATCTTTTGGCCTCAGATTCAATCCGATTTTGAGTCCTGATCCAAAACACACATTTTTTATTAAGCTTATCTTATTAAATTTAGAATTTGCTAGTATTGTTTTAAATCAGTGGTATTGAATGCTACATACACTTTAACAAAATAAAGTGGCTAGTGCACAATAACCAAACATAAACAAAAATTACTATTGGCTCCCATTTAAATCAAAGCCTTCCTGTATCCACAGACTTACTCCCTGAATTTGTAAACAAAAACAAATTGGCCAAAAAAGTGATTCTGATAAAAACAAAAGAAAGAAAAGTATTGATTTAGTATTGTTTATACTAGGTATCAATAATATCCACATCTGGATCAATCACCACCACTTTACATTGGAGCTTTAGCGGTTAGCTTCTTGTGTCGTCCTGCTTAGTGTGTGTGCGTAGCATGCTTAGCCATTCCTTTTCCTCGAGTCCTCCAGTGATATACTTGGAAGACATTTTATTACTAATCAACTTTAACTAAACTTTTTTTACCGCCATGGTGGTGTGGATTAGTATGTCGGAAGCGACTACGCACTGTGGATAGACGTTTGTTGCTGCTTGCTCTCAAATTCCAGCCGGTGTTCTGGCGAGACATGCACCGAGCTGGAATTTACACAACTCCTGCATGGAATCCTGAAATTGAATTGTGTCTACTTGAGTGTGCGTTCCCTTTGAAGGAGTATAATCTTTAACATGTAAAGACAGAGCGGTCGTAAAGATCCCAGTGACAACACTAAAGAGTGATGTCTGACTGAATTGTCTGACTGAATTGGACATATAATATATATACAATTTAAAAAATAATTTAAAATGATTGATTCCATGGTAAAGTATTATTTTGGGCACAGGCAACAAATGCAATTAACTTTTTATTTCATTGATAATTTTGTTGTTCATTTATATATTTTATTTCCCGGGGACGCAATTGGCACCAATTCAGTGGCATGGTCCAGTAATGACACATTTTGAACTGTTTCACAGAGAAAATGTTCTAAACTTAAGCTTGATGTCATTGTTTTGTGTGTCTTGTCTGCAGGATTTTGTCAACGAGCTGCTCTATAGGATAAAGGGACTACGTAAAATGTCAGGCCCGTTGAAGAAGTAGTTGCTGTTGGTCAATTAAGAACAACAACACATCGGGACAATAGGTTTTGATTTGTTTACTATTTGGAGGCCGGGGCTTGTGGTTCACATGTATTGGGAGTCTTCCTTTCCTCTTACCAGGTCAGCCTCAATTATTACAACACCAAAGCAGTTTTATCAATATTTTATCTATTCAATAAACTTTAAAAATCGGATTTGTGAATTGCTATGACATCATGTCTCCTCTGGATATAGTACTGTAATGCACATCTTATGAAAGCTGTACTTACAAACCCTGTTTCCATATGAGTTGGGAAATTGTGTTAGATGTAAATATAAACGGAATACAATGATTTGCAAATCATTTTCAACCCATATTCAGTTGAATATGCTACAAAGACAGCATATTTGATGTTGAAACTGATAAACATTTTTTTTTTGCAAATAATCATTAACTTTAGAATTTGATGCCAGCAACACGTGACAAAGAAGTTGGGAAAGGTGGCAATAAATACTGATAAAGTTGAGGAATGCTCATCAAACACTTATTTGGAACATCCCACAGGTGAACAGGCAAATTGGGAACAGGTGGGTGCCATGATTGGGTATAAAAGTAGATTCCATGAAATGCTCAGTCATTCACAAACAAGGATGGGGCGAGGGTCACCACTTTGTCAACAAATGCGTGAGCAAATTGTTGAACAGTTTAAGGAAAACCTTTCTCAGCCAGCTATTGCAAGATATTTAGGGATTTCACCATCTGCGGTCCGTAATATCATCTAAGGGTTCAGAGAATCTAGAGAAATCACTGCACTTAAGCAGCTAAGCCCGTGACCTTTGATCCCTCAGGCTGTACTGCATCAACAAGCGACATCAGTGTGTAAAGGATATCACCACATGGGCTCAGAAACACTTCAGAAACCCACTGTCAGTAACTACAGTTGGTCGCTGCATCTGTAAGTGAAAGTTACAACTCTTCTATGCAAGGCGAAAACCGTTTATCAACAACACCCAGAAACGCCGTCGGCTTCGCTGGGCCTGAGCTCATCTAAGATGGACTGATACAAAGTGGAAAAGTGTTCTGTGGTCTGACGAGTCCACATTTCAAATTGTTTTTGGAAACTGTGGACGTCGTGTCCTTCGGACCAAAGAGGAAAAGAACCATCCGGATTGTTATAGGCGCAAAGTTGAAAAGCCAGCATCTGTGTTGGTATGGGGATGTATTAGTGCCCAAGACATGGGTAACTTACACATCTGTGAAGGCGCCATTAATACTGAAAGGTACATACAGGTTTTGGAGCAACATATTTTGCCATCCAAGCAACGTTGCCATGGACGCCCCTGCTTATTTCAGCAAGACAATGCCAAGCCACGTGTTACATCAACGTGGCTTCATAGTAAAAGAGTGCGGGTACTAGACTGGCCTGCCTGTAGTCCAGACCTGTCTCCCATTGAAAATGTGTGGCGCATTATGAAGCTTAAAATACCACAACGGAACATACTTGCCAACCCTCCCGTTTTTAGCGGGAGAATCCCGGTATTCAGCGCCTCTCCCGACAACCTCCCGGCAGAGATTTTCTCCCGACAAACTCCCGGTATTCAGCCGGAGCTGGAGGCCACGCCCCCTCCAGCTCAATGCGGACCTGAGACTGAGTGGGGACAGCCTGTTCTCACGTCCGCTTTCCCACAATATAAACAGCTTGCCTAACGAATTCAAACGAATGGAAACAAGAATTTCAGTTCATCCAGGACAGTTCGAAGGGGAAGGTGTATGTTGCCTGTAAATATGTAGAACAGACTTCTCCATTGAACACGGTGGCCGAAATGACATACTCATCATGAACGGAGAAGTTAAACAGGACAATACTGCCATCTAACGGATAGCCACCGGAACACTGAAATTCAAGTATTTCTTTTATGTAAATAAAATAAATAAATATATATATATACATATATATATAGCTAGAATTCACTGAAAGTCAAGTATTTCATACACATATATATATATATATATATATATATATATATATATATATATATATATATATATATATATATATATATATATATATATATATATATATATATATATATATATATATAAGAAATACTCGAGTTGGTGAATTCTAGCTGTAAATAACCACGCCCCCAACCACGCCCCCCAGCCCCCACCCCCACCTCCCGATATTGGAGGTCTCAAGGTTGGCAAGTATGCAACGGAGACCCCCGGACTGTTGAACAACTTAAAGGCCTACTGAAATGAAATTTTTTTATTTAAACGGGAATAGCAGATCCATTCTATGTGTCATACTTGATCATTTTGCGATATTGCCATATTTTTGCTGAAAGGATTTAGTATAGAACAACGTCCATAAAGTTCGCAACTTTTGGTCTCTGATAAAAAAAAACCTTGCCCCTACCGGAAGCAGCGTGACGTTGTCAGTTGTTCACTCCCTCATATTTTCCTATTGTTTTCAACGCAGCTAGAGCGATTCGGACCATTACCCCATTAATTTGAGCGAGGATGAAAGATTCGTGGACGAGGAACGTTAGAGTGACGGACTAGAATGCAGTGAAATACATATTTTTTTTCGCTCTGACCGTAACTTAGGTACAAGCTGGCTCATTGGATTCCACACTCTCTCCTTTTTCTATTGTGGATCACGGATTTGTATTTTAAACCACCTCGGATAATATATCCTCTTGAAAATGAGAGTCGAGAACGCGAAATGGACATTCAGTGCCTTTTATCTCCACGACAATACATCGGCGAAACGCTTTAGCTACGAGCTAACGTGATAGCATCGTGCTTTAACTGCATATAGAAACAAAAAAAATAAACCCCTGACTGGAAGGATAGATAGAAAAACAACAATACTATTAAACCGTGGACATGTAAATACACGGTTAATGCTTTCCAGGCTGGCGAAGGTTAACAATGCTGTGCTAACGACGCCATTGAAGCTAACTTAGCAACTTAGCAACCGGACCGCACAGAGCTATGCTAAAAACATTAGCTCTCCACCTACGCCAGCCAGCCCTCATCTGCTCATCAACACCCGTGCTCACCTGCGTTCCAGCGATCGGCGGAAGGACGAAGGACTTCACCCGATGCGTTTGGCGGCCCGGAGACGTAGGAAGTCAAGGTGAGGTCGCCGGCTAGCGCGTCTGCTCTCCAACAAAGTCCTCCTGGTTGTGTTGCTGTAGTCCGCTGCTAATACACCGATCCCACCTACAACTGTCTTCTTTGCAGCCTTCATTGTTCATTAAACAAATTGCAAAAGATGTCCAGAATACTGTGGAATTATGAAATGAAAACAGAGCTTTTTGTATAGGATTCTACGGGGTATCATAACTTCCGTTAAACTGACTACGTCACACGCATACGTCATCATACCGCGACATTTCAGCCGGATATTTCCCGGGAAATTTTAAACGTCACTTTATAAGTTAACCCGGCCGTATTGGCATGTGTTGCAATGTTAAGATTTCATCATTGATATATAAACTATCAGACTGCGTGGTCGGTAGTAGTGGCTTTCAGTAGGCCTTTAAGCTGTACATCAAGCAAGAATGGGAAAGAATTCCACCTGAGAAGCTTAAAAAATGTCTCTCCTCAGTTCCCAAATGTTTACTGAGTGTTGTTAGAAGGAAAGGCTATGTAACACAGTGGTGAACATGCCCTTTCCCAACTACTTTGGCACATGTTGCAGCCATGAAATTCTAAGTTAATTATTTGCAAAAAAAAAAAAAAGTTTATGAGTTTGAACATCAAATATCTTGTCTTTGTAGTGCATTCAATTGAATATGGGTGGAAAAGGATTTGCAAATCATTGTATTCCGTTTATATTTACATCCAACACAATTTCCCAACTCATATGGAAACGGGGTTTGTAGATGTTTTTCCTTTGTGTAAGACTGAATATGTTTGCTTGCTTGCTCATGTAAATACATATTTGTTTGTTTTAAGAGTGTTGAATTGCAATAAAATAAGGCATTTTCAATACCCAGAGTCAATTTTAATTCAGTGAACTCACAACTTCTGATATTTATTCCACATATGCAGTACAATTGTTCAAATATTGTCCCAAATATTGCGGCTTTACAAAATTTTTGTTTTGTTTTTCCTTTTTTTTTTAAACCATATTTTACAAAATGTTTGGCTTAATTAAGCATTTCCAAGCATAAAAATTGCTAAATTAACCGAAAATATCAATACTACAGTAGTATTGGCCACTAGGTGACTGAACTAATTAGAGCGCGCTGTTCAGTATCGTGGCCACTGATTGGTTCAGCCTCAGGCAGCATTACTATATTGGATTAAAAGATTTTTCGAAGGTCTTAAACATATTCGATTTGTAATGATTACTACTTCACAGAAATTTGCTTATCAATTAACCGCGATAAATGAGGGATGACTGTATATTACATTATTTCCTTTCATGTAGGTACCAATAAATAAAACCAGCAAGGTTCTTCTCTTAAAGCATGGGTCTTCAAGGTTTTCCAGGCCAAGGGCCCCCAGACTGACGGACAGATGAAGCGAGGACCCCCTACTTATATCTCTTGTATGAAAATGTTTTATAAATTAAACTGGTCCTAAAGGTACCTTGTTATTGTGCAATAGTAACATATTGAAATTATATAGTTTCGCTGATAGCTAGTTGGCAACTAGTGCACTAATCGCTAGCTGACAACTAGCACGCTAATTGCTTGCTGACAATTGGAGCACTCATTGCGAACTGGCAACTGGTGCAATAATCCCTAGCTGACAATTGGCGTGTTCATAGCTAGCTGACAACTGGCGCGTTAATCGCTACCTGACAACTGTGCACTAATTGATAGCTGACAAGTGGTGCGCCAATCAGTAGCTAACTATTGCCGCACACGTTGGTCGCTTACAACATGTGAGCTAATTGCTAGGTGAAAAACTGGCGCAATAATTGTTAGCTGGCAACTGGTGCACTAATTGCTAGCTGAAAACTAGTGCGCTAATTACAAACTGGTAACAAGCAAGCTAATCGCAAGCTATCTTATATGCTAACATTAAACACAATAATATAATGATTATTCATTCAACTTAGTTGTGTTGGAGCAATGTGTGTGTTTAAAAAACATTTAAATTTGATACAAATTTGCATGGGGAATACATCTTTTTTTTTTTTAGAAAAACCACAAATTTTACAACCCCCCTGCAGTACTTTTGCACACCCTTTTGAGGTCGCGAACGCCCTATTGAAGACCTCTTTCTCAAAAGGAATTGATTGCCATTACATAAAAATTACAGACTGCACTCTAAAATGGGAATCAGGATATCATTTCCAGAAAGCAATATCTGCCATTTATCGTTCGAGCTGAGGGGTGTGTGGACATGTCAAGTTTAGGAGTAAACACAGCCAAAATCATCAGCAGGAAGCGCCATTAAGAATGCACCCATTATCTTCTCCCATTTCCTGTCTGTGGTGTGTGTATGACATGGCCAGAGAAGGCAAACACATTAACTACAGCCATACAAACCTTAATGGAGCCCCCGGAGGAGAGCGTGATGATGGTTCCTCCCCGGTTGGCGAGACGGTGATGCATCAGCACTCTGCTGGTCTCCCTGTCACACATAAGGGTCTTTTGGCTCCATTAGGGTCCATTACAGTAATTTGCTTGGATCTCTTCTATTTCCACTGTAAAGGCTGTCTACAGTAGGAGAACACGTGGTTGGTTGAACTTGTCACATTTTTTACTCTACTGTGAATTGCTCATCATCAAAACATCTGTCAAGAGTCATTCTTACATTACACTGAAGCTGAAGATGTTGGCTTTAAACTAAGGATGCACAATATTTTTATTTTCAAGCTGGCAATAACGGTGAACTTATTTACCTATATTATTTTTCAATTGCAGATTAAGTTTATGTAGTTTATGCACTCCTGTGTGTAAGAAAGACTCAAAGGTGAATTTGACAAGCTGTACCTGTAGATTAAACCTAACCAAATATGACATCACCACTGAAACTAACTAACATCACATTCATAAATTAATAATGACTCTTATGTCCTGATTGACATGTTTGCGAGCAAAACATACAGTACATCAGAAAAAAAGCGGCAGTTAAGATGAGCTAACCATGGCTCCAGAAGGTCTGCTGTCGAAAGTGTCAACAACGATTGTGTAGTTAAAGTACCAATGATTGTCACACACACACTAGGAGTGGTGAAATTTGACCCATCCCCTTGATCACCCCCTGGGAGGTGAGGGGAGCAGTGGGCAGCAGCTAAGTTAAGACCTCCCACAAGATTGGTGATTGTTCACCTTAACCTACATCCAGCAGAGTATGGGTAATCTCGCCTGATTGGAGCATTTTTATTCTTATCGCTTATCGGTGCTATTTATCTCATGTTATCGAATTATCGGTGTGACGTCATAATTCCTGTTATCGACCCGATAATTATCGGTCCGATAATTATTTCCACCATTACTTGAATTGTGTGTCCCTCTCGTTTTCCAACTCTTTGTAACAAAGAGGAAAATTAACTATGAAAGGTAGTTAAACACCAACACGACCCAACCGACAACCAAAATGGAAAAACATATTTTCAAAATTTTTAAGTTTAATTGCATTGAGAATTTGAGATAATGCATATGAACACAAAGTAAGCAAGAAACATAAACAGGAGCTTTAGGCCAGCTTACTGTTAATGTGAATATGTATTCTGCTTACATCAAGGCTAACAACAGTTTAAAAACTAGTTAGTTAGCTAATACGATTTTAACTATTGTTTTTCCCTAAAGCTGTTATTCTGTTACCCCCCACCGCAGGAAGATGAAAACATTTTGCGCATCCCCCCACGCTCTGTCATGACTATAAATAAAGATATGGTATGTGGTGTAATATAGAATTTGTCAATAAAATTGTTATAAGTACCCTTCTGCATAATTTTGTATCCTTTTTAACAGTAAAGAAAACAAAAAAGAAATAAATATAAATCAACCTACAACAAATCAATCAATCAATCAATCAATCAATGTTTATTTATATAGCCCTAAATCACAAGTGTCTCAAAGGGCTGTACAAGCCACAACGACATCCTCGGTACAGAGCCCACATACGGGCGAGGAAAACTCACCCCAGTGGGACGTCAATGTGAATGACTATGAGAAACCTTGGAGAGGACCGCATATGTGGGTAACCCCACCCCCCCACACCCGCCTCCCCCACCCCCCCCCCCCCCCCTCTAGGGGAGACCGAAAGCAATGGATGTCGAGTGGGTCTGACATAATATTGTGAAAGTCCAACACATCAGCGAAAGTCCAGTCCATAGTGGGGCCAGCAGGAACCATCCCGAGCGGAGACGGGTCAGCAGCGTAGAGATGTCCCCATCCGATGGACAGGCTAGCGGTCCACCCCGGGTTGGGAGCAGAGTAGAAAAGAAAAGAATAAAGAACAACTTTATTAACGTTGCTTTTTAGTCTGTAACAGAAAATGTTTAAAGTGATCCTTATACAAACTATAAACATTTTTAACCAAAATGAACTATTTGATACTGAAAAATAAAATTAAATGAACTCAATAAATATTAATACATTCAAATGTTTTAGCAACATTAACTCAGGACCACAATGTATAAATAAATAATGATAAATGGGTTATACTTGTATAGCGCTTTTCTACCTTCAAGGTACTCAAAGCGCTTTGACAGTATTTCTGTCATGTCTGTTTATCATGTTTTTGTTTTGGCCATGTGCTGTTTGTTTTTTTGGACACTTTCTTAGTTCCTGGTTTCACTTCCTTGTTTGGTTTGGTTTCCATGGTCACCCATTAGTTTTCACCTGTCATGTCACGCACCTGTTTTACGTTTTGAGTCACGCACCTGTTTGTTCCAATCATGTCACTGTTATTTAAGTCTACCTTTGTTCATCACTCGTTCTGCCTGCATTGTGTTTGTCACGCGTTTATGTCAAGTAAGTGTTTGATTATGCCATGTCATCCATGCCAAGTAATTAAGCTTCATGTGTTTTAGGCACGCTTGCCTTTTTGCTTTATTGTTTGCGTGTGTGATAGTTTTAGTGATTTATGTTGAATAAATCCAAGCTCACCTTCACGCTGTCGTCCGGAGCCGTTTTTTGCATGGGAAGAACAACCCCGCAGCCAGCTGCGACCCCCCCACGTGAAAATTTCCACATTCACACACACATTCCAACACTGATGGTGGGAGGTGCCATGCAAGGCGCTAACCAGCAGCCATCAGGAGCAAGGGTGAAGTGTCTTGCCCAAGGACACAACGGACGTGACTAGGATGGTATAAGGTGGGGATTGAACCCCAGTAACCAGCAACCGTCCGATTGCTGGCACGGCCACTCTACCAACTTCGCCACGCCGTCCCTAAATAAACACTTTATGTAATAGTACCGGGGGAGAAGAAGACGGCACTGAGGCTGGGGGAGCGTTAAGCCATGGGCGTGTTCATTAAAGATATAAATATATGATGTGTAGCTAACCTAAAGAGAATGAGTGTCAGACTATGTGTGGTATTTAACTGGAGAGTGTTACCATAAATGTTGGAGGTGCGTGTTGAGAGGAGCGGTGCGGTCAGACAAGGGCAAAGCATGCAGGGTAGTCCGGGGACAGAAGAGTGGTCGAGAGGCGGAAGCGAGGTGTCGTAGCCTGGGGTCGGAATCCAGGAAGCACGAGGAATACAGGGAAGATCCAAGAGTGCAAGACACACAGCTCGACTCGGGGACACACACAAGGAACTGCGGGACAAGGAAGGACACGACAATCAACGCTGGGAAAACACAGAGATCAGGGGCCGTACTTATCAAGCTTCTTAGAGTGCCATTTTACACTTAAGTCCTGAGAATTTGTGAAATTTAGTCCTACTCTCAAACTTAAGAATAAAAGCTTTTTATCAACGTTCTTAAGTCTAAGAATCACTCCTACTCTCCACGATATTTAAGACACCTTCAGAGGTGTCTTAAGTGGTTAGGAGTTGCCAGCAGGGGATGGCACTGAGGCGAGAGAGACGTGCGCGAACGTTCAGGGAGCGGAACGATGTCCTGGATTTGTTTGATGACGAGCAGCTGATCAAACGGTATCGTTTAGACAGAGCGGGTATTATTTTTGTCACAGATTTAATACTTTTCGATTCCTTGTTGATTTCTGCATGCGGCTGCAGTGGGCTAGTATATATAGAGCCACCCACACCAGTTTCAAATTAGTTGCCTAATTAATGAATTGGAAAGAAAATGTTATGAGAGTAGCGTTTTTTTTGTTGTTGTTTTTTTTAAGTTTTATTTATACATTTCAACATTTCAACAATCAAATAAGTAAAAAAGTAGTACAAAACAGTACAAAAAGAATACAAAGCAGTGCCAGGGGGTTATAAATTCAAAGTAACTAAAATAGAATGCAAAAAAACATATATATAATATAAATAAAGTGCAAAGCCGTAGGCTCACTCAATTTCAGTAAACATCTCAAATTTGGAACACAGCATAATCGTCTTCACAGCTTTCTGGTTGCTAGAGGTAGAGAGTGTCTTAATGTACAGTTCTAACTCTTTTTTAAAGGCACAAAAGACAGGTCGGGTATTGAGAAACTTACATTTATGAATATAAAACTTAGCCAATAGTATAATGAGGTTGCAAAGGTAAAATTCCTTTTCAAATTTTTGTTCATATATCATCATCATCATCATCATCAGCCATTGTCAGTCCACTGCTGGACGAAAGCCTCAGCATGTTTCTGCCATAGTGAACGATCTCTAGCTGCTCCCTGCCACTGCACTGTTCCCCAATATTTGTCTATCTCATCTCGCCATCTCACTCTTGGTCTTCCTCTATTTCTGCTCCCATCCATGGGTCTCCATGATGTCATTGTTCATATAGTTGTTCATATAGTGTAAAACCAAATATCACATCTTTAAAACAAAGCACAAATTTGTCAAGAATATTGTCCAGGATGAAGCGACAGATGCCCTGCCATAGTGATCGAGTGCTTTCACAAGTCCAAAACAGGTGAGTCTCTGGATGCATGTTACATAAGGTGCAGGTAACATCAATGTCCTTCTTGTATCTAACCATCACAGTCTTTACAGGGTAATAACGATGAATGATTTTAAAAGATATCTCTTTGACTTTGTTGGTAAGTAAATACCTGTTAGGAAGGGACCATGTTTTGATTATGAGAGTAGCGTATGTGTGTGGCCGTGAGGTGAGTGACGTCAGTGAGTGTGTGGGCGAGAGAGGAGAGGGAGCGGTAGCGTGAGTGCCGGCGGGGACTAGTTTGTTTTGTATTATTTTGTAGTTTATTGTCAAAATATACACTCCCATTGTCCACTTAAATATTTCCAAGATATTTCTTTATTCTTAGACAACGGATTCCCTTCCGTGATTGGTCATTTCTATGGACACAGAAATGACGTCACCTAAAATTCCGTTTACGGCACATAGTAATGTCGTAATTCAGCTCTGAGTGTGACACTTAAGATTCAGTCCTACACTTCGCTGAAAGTGTGAGTAAGACGCTTGATAACTAACTTTGAAGTGCAGCTTTCAGCGAATAATTTATTTACTCTTAAGTCAACTCTTAGCAGACTTCTTAGGAGTAATTCTAAGAAGCTTGATAAGTACGGCCCCAGGAATGCAAGGCAATAAGGGAGTTTGAGACGAGCTTACGATACGATGTACAGGTCACTACGTTCTGGCACTGGATTTCGCAACGCGGTGGTTTAAAGGCCTACTGAAAGCCACTACTACCGACCACGCAGTCTGATAGTTTATATATCAATGATGAAATCTTAACATTGCAACACATGCCAATACGGCCGGGTTAACTTATAAAGTGCAATTTTAAATTTCCCGCTAAACTTCCGGTTCGAAATGCCTCTGAGGATGGCGTATGCGCGTGACGTCAATCATTGAAACGGAAGTATTCGGACACCATTGAAGTCAATACGAAATAGCTCTGTTTTCATCTCATTATTCCACAGTATTCTGGACATCTGTGTTGGTGAATCTGTTGCAATTTGTTCATTGCATTATGGAGAAAGAAGCTGACCAAGCAAAGAACAAAGTCGTCGGTGCGAAGCGTCTATTTTGCGAGGGAAGTCAGCAGCAACACGTACACAGCCGGCGCTTCTTTGTTTACATTCCCGAAAGATGCAGTCAAGATCGAAGAACTCGGACAACAGAGACTCTTACCAGGAGGACTTTGATTTGGATACACAGTTGCGATACCGTGAGTACACAGCTGCGCTTCCAAACATTTGATCGCTTGTTATAACTAGCTCGAGCTAGTAGCTAGGAGTTAGGAGCTAGCATTAGGATTAATTTGTGGCATATTAAATATAAGCCTGGTTGTGTTGTGGCTAATAGAGTATATATATGTCTTGTGTTTATTTACTGTTGTAGTCATTCCCAGCTGAATATCAGGTCCCACCCGCGCGCTTCCAAACTTTTGATTTCTTGCCAGTACGTGCGTGTCATGTACGTAACTTTGATTAAATATATAAGCTTTATGAACCTTGGGTTAGGTGAACGGTTCTTTGGGCTGAGTGAGTGTGTGTGTTGTGCAGGTATTTGAATTGTATTGGCAGTTTATATGGACGGGATCCCGTCCATATTACCCGCTCGAGCTATAACTAGCTCGAGCTAGTAGCTAGGAGCTAGCATAACAAACACCTAGGTGTTTTTATGCGGGATTAATTTGTGGCATATTAAATATAAGCGTCGTTGTGTTGTGGCTAATAGAGTATATATATGTCTTGTGTTTATTTACTGTTGTAGTCATTTCCAGCTGAATATCAGGTCACCCCCGGCTCTCACAGCATCTTCCCTATCTGAATCGTTTCCACTCCCCACTAGTCCTTCACTTGCACTTTACTCATCTGTTGTGTGTCAATCTTACCACTGAATTGAATACACAAAGCTTAGTATCCTTTAGAATGTTTATTATTAATTACAGACCGACAGGAACATCACACTGCCGGCCGGCTCCGTCACATGTGTGTGGTGTTACCTAACAACTGGTACCTTAAACAAATCCGTTTCCTGTTCCTGGTCATGTGACCAGATGGATAACCAATACATGACATCCCTCTTTTCCTTGGAAATAAACTTGTACCGTAAACAACCTCTGTACTGACCCTTAAAACCACAAAACGTTTTCTCCAAACAAACCTGTGAAACCATTGCACAGCAACATGTGAAACACTTTTTTTCCCAATGCACAATAACTCTCTTTTCTTTTTTTTCCCAATGTAAGTCAACCTAGGTCAAGACAAAATCACTGAACCTTCCAGGCGGTTTTGTAACCCTTTGGGGTCTGGCCTTTGGCACCTCTGACATCCGGGTGTGGTGTGGAGTGTGATTGTCATTAGTCTGTCCCTCTGTGTCCACTCCAAGTGCAATGTCCTCCGTCCACTGCGTCTCCTCTTGTGTGTCGTGTCTCTCTGTTGGTCGGTTTGTCACATATCTCTTTACATGTGTGGTGTTTCTCTGATATCTCGCTCCTGTTGGTGATTCAACCACAACCTGATTCCCTGTTTTGCTCACCACTTTATGTGGTGTCGCGTTGAAGGGTGTGGTGAACTTGTCCACCTTGTCCTGCTGTACGAGCACTGTGTCTCCAACGTCTACTTGTGAGTACTGAGCTCCCCGTCGTTCATCAGCATAGAGCTTTGCTTTTCCCTTTTGCTCTGCATCTCTATCACGTACTTCTCCATTTGCTTGAGCCCACTTTGGAGTCGTCTTCACGTGTGTGATTCCATTTGTCTCGCAATACTCCTTGAACACGTCAGACTTGAACTGTGGCCCCTGGTCTGACCTGCAGGTAACTGGCAGTCCGTGTCTGCTGAAAATAGACTCCAGACTGTCCACAACCTTCTCTGCAGTTGTGGAGGTCATAATGTCATACTCATAATAGCGACTGTAGTAGTCCACCACCACAAGTATGGAGTGGTTAGTTGGCAGCGGTCCTAGCAGATCTATGGCCACATCTTGCCAGGGCCCGTCCGGTAGACTTGTGGATCTCAGTGGTTCTGGTGGGTCATGTCTGGCTACAATCTGGCATCCATGGCAGGCCTTACAGTACTTCTCGGCTGCCTTCTCCATGCCAGGCCACCAAACCTAGGTTCTGAGGTGCTGTTTGGTTCCCACTATTCCCAAATGTCCCTCATGGGCTAGTGTAAGTGCTCGTGCTTGCAGTCTCTGAGGCAGCACTATGCGTGTCCCCCGTAACACAATGTATCCAATAGTACATAGCTCGTTAACAATTGGTGCATACTGTTTACAATTATCAAAACATCCACTTGTTATTGCATTGCGTACCTCAATTAATTCTGGGTCAGTAGCAGAGGCTTCCTCTATCTCTCGTGTAGTAAGTGCTTTGGGTGTGGCACTCATTGCTACAAATCTAACATACTCTTCTGAATCATGTTTGTGTACCTCTTTCTGTGCTGTGTTGCCCAGCAGCCGTGACAATGGGTCTGCTATGTTTTGTTTCCCAGGTACGTATACAACTCTGAAATCATATGGCTGTAATCTGAGGACCCATCTCTCAATGCGTGCGGATGGTTTGGATCTAGGGCCATATATAACCTCTAATGGCTTATGGTCTGTGACCAAATCAAATCTCTTGCCATACACATAAGGATGTAGTCTCTCACAAGCCCATACTAGAGCTAAAGCTTCGCGCTCTGTCTGAGAGTACCTACGCTCACAGTCTGTCAGGCTGCGACTCACGTAGCACACAGGTACCATCTCCCCCTGTTGTTTTTGCACTAGCACTGCACCTAACCCTACTGGACTAGCATCTGCTATCACCTTGGTTGGTGCGTCTTTGTCAAAGTAGGCTAGTATAACAGCTTTTGCTAATTCCTCCTTCAAAACCTGAAACGCTTTTTTCTGTTCTGGACCGAACTCAAATGGTACGTCTTTTCTGGTCAGGCGTCTTAAAGGTTCTGATATTGTTGCAAAACCTGAGATAAATCTCGAACTGAATCCTACGAGACCCAAGAAGCTCCTGACTTCCGAAGCATCCTCGGGTTCTCTGGCCTCTACTATAGCTCTGACCCTCTCTTCTGTAGGACCAATCCCTTTCTGTGTCAGAAGTATCCCCATGAAAACCAACTTGTCCATGTTGAATTGACATTTATCTGGATTTAGTGTTAAACCACACTGTGAAAGCCTCTTCATCACAGCATGTAACCTCTTGTCGTGTGTTTCCTGATCTTGTGCATGCACTATCACATCATCTGATATGTTCTCGACACCCTCGATGCCGGCTAGTGCATTGGCTATCTCATGCTGGTATTGCTCACTGGCTGATGAGACACCAAAAATCAGCCTTTTGTACCTGTACACTCCATTGTGTACTGCAAAAGTGGTTATATCTCTTGACTCTGGGGTCAGTTCTAACTGATGGTAGCCCCATTTAAGATCTAGCTTGCTAAATATAGCAGAGCCATTCAGGCCTTGTAAAACGTCATCCACGGTTGGAATAGGGTACCGTTCTCTTATGATCGCTTCGTTGGCCCTCCTCATATCTAGACACAACCTGATATCATTGTCAGGTTTTGGGGATATCACCACGGGGTTTAACCAAGGGGTGGGACCTTTGACACACTCTATTATGTCTAGCTCAGTCAGCTCCTTTATTTTATTCTCTACAGCCTTTCTGAGGTTGTATGGTATGCGCCTGAGAGGCTGTGCCACTGGCTTGACTTTTGGGTCTATGTATAGGCTGAGCTGTTTGGTTTTTAATTTTCCTACACCCTTAAAGACCTTTGGGTATTGTTGCCTGAGGGTGCCTTTGATGTCTGTAACTACAGATACATTCTCACCTATTTTCAGCACCCCTAGTTTCATGGCTGTCTTTCTCCCCAGTAGTGGTTCACCATTACCCTTGATTACAATGAACTCTGCCTGTTCAGATCTGTCACCGATGGTGATTTCACACTCAAACATCCCCTTAATTGGCAGTGGTTCACTGGATGAGTATGGGTACAAATTCCTCTGCTCTTTTGGCACATAAGAATTACATTTGATATTTTCTGCTTTTAGTTTTTCCCATACATTTGTTCCCATCACATTGCTCTTAGCACCAGAATCAACCAGCATTTCCACCTTAACTCCCCCCACACAAAATGTAAGTTTCTCTGACATGTCATCCTCTTTCACATTGAATGCAAACTCACTGTCATGTTCTACCTCCAGATTGTTCACATTTTGATTTCTTGATCCTCTTGAACGGCACATTTTGGCGTAGTGGTCCTTCCTGTTGCATTTGTGACATGTCTGTCCACGTGCAGGGCATTTGGGATCTTTTGCCATGTGATCAGCGCATCCACATCTGAAGCACTTCCTCTCCGAAGTGGCGCCTTCTTCTTTTTCCGCTGTTTTCCCTCTAGGTGTAGAGTATTTCCCTCCTTTTTGAGCAACGCGATGCACAGCCTCCGTGTCCCTCCCGTAGCCTGTAGGTTCCCTCTTTTCCTCAGTTAGAGACATGGCTGCCATCTGTTCCTCGATCCTCTCACATTGTGAGGCTAATTCCAATGTGCGGGCAAGAGTCAACGTGTCCACTTCCTCCAGTAGCTTTCTGCGCACATATGATGATGTACATTTATTCAGGATAGCGTCCCTTATCTGGTTGTCTGTGTCAGCCTGAAAGCCGCAATCCCTCGCAGTCCGTCTCAAACGTGTAGAAAACTGTTGCACCGTCTCACCTGTTTCCTGGCACAACTTGTGAAACGTCTGGCGGGCATATGCTGAGTTGACTTTGGGCACGAAGTAGGTGTTCAGCGCCGTGACTGCCTTCGCATAGTCAGTCACCTCCCCGGTGTCTGGTAGAGTTTGGAACACATCCTGGACGTCTGGTCCCGCCAGGTGTAAAAGTAGAGCTCTTCTCCTCTGCTTCACCACAGCCGTGGCGTCAGCATCAATAATCAGTCCTTTCCCATCAGCATATAATTCAAACGAAGTCAGCCAACGGGTCCATCTCGGCCCAAGCGTGGCTGGGTCCGTGTAACATGCGAACGTTTGAATCCCCGACTTGTCCATGTTGCTTGTTTAACTCCTTTTAACGTCCAACTAAACAGTCTTCAAACGTCCACAATAATCCTCGTCGCCATTGTTGTGTGTCAATCTTACCACTGAATTGAATACACAAAGCTTAGTATCCTTTAGAATGTTTATTATTAATTACAGACCGACAGGAACATCACACTGCCGGCCGGCTCCGTCACATGTGTGTGGTGTTACCTAACAACTGGTACCTTAAACAAATCCGTTTCCTGTTCCTGGTCATGTGACCAGATGGATAACCAATACATGACATCATCCACAAATCTTTCTTCATCCTCGCTCAAATCAATGGGGAAATCGTCGCTTTCTCGGTCCGAATCTCTCTCACTTCATGCGGCCATCATTGTAAACAATAGGGAACTTTGCGTATATGTTCAATTAACTACGTCACGCTACTTCCGGTAGGGGCAAGCCTTTTTTTTATCAGATATACCAAAAGTTGCTATCTTTATCGTCGTTGTTCTATACTAAATCCTTTCAGCAAAAATATGGCAATATAGCGAAATGATCAAGTATGACACATAGAATAGATCTGCTATCCCCGTTTAAATAAAAACAATTCATTTCAGTAGGCCTTTAAAGGCCTACTGAAAGCCACTACTACCGACCACGCAGTCTGATAGTTTATATATCAATGATGAAATCTTAACATTGCAACACATGCCAATACGGCCGGGTTAACTTATAAAGTGCAATTTTAAATTTCCCGCTAAACTTCCGGTTCGAAACGCCTCTGAGGGTTGACGTATGCGCGTGACGTCAATCATTGAAACGGAAGTATTCGGACACCATTGAAGTCAATACGAAATAGCTCTGTTTTCATCTCATTATTCCACAGTATTCTGGACATCTGTGTTGGTGAATCTGTTGCAATTTGTTCATTGCATTATGGAGAAAGAAGCTGAGCAAGCAAAGAAGAAAGTTGTCGGTGCAAAGTGTCTATTTTGCGAGGGAAGTCAGCAACAACACGTACACAGCCGGCGCTTCTTTGTTTACATTCCCGAAAGATGCAGTCAAGATGGAAGAACTCGGACAACAGAGACTCTTACCAGGAGGACTTTGATTTGGATACACAGTTGCGATAACGTGAGTACACAGCTGCGCTTCCAAACATTTGATCGCTTGCTATAACTAGCTCGAGCTAGTAGCTAGGAGCTAGGAGCTAGCATTAGGATTAATTTGTGGCATATTAAATATAAGCCTGGTTGTGTTGTGGCTAATAGAGTATATATATGTCTTGTGTTTATTTATTGTTGTAGTCATTCCCAGCTGAATATCAGGTCCCACCCGCGCGCTTCCAAACATTTGATTGCTTGCCCGTACGTGCGTGTCATGTACGTAACTTTGATTAAATATATAAGCTTTATGAACTTTGGGTTAGGTGAACGGTTGTTTGGGCTGAGTGAGTGTGTGTGTTATGCAGGTGTTTGAATTGTATTGGCGGGTTATATATACGGGATCCCGTCCATATTACCCGCTCGAGCTATAACTAGCTCGAGCTAGTAGCTAGTAGCTAGGAGCTAGGAGCTAGCATAACAAACACCTAGGTGTTTTTATGCGGGATTAATTTGTGGCATATTAAATATAAGCCTGGTTGTGTTGTGGCTAATAGAGTATATATATGTCTTGTGTTTATTTACTGTTGTATTCATTTCCAGCTGAATATCAGGTCACCCCCGGCTCTCACAGCATCTTCCACTCCCCACTAGTCCTTCACTTGCACTTTCCTCATTTAAAAATATTTCATCCTCGCTCAAATTAATGGGGAAATCGTCGCTTTCTCGGTCCGAATCTCTCTCACTTCATGCGGCCATCATTGTAAACAATAGGGAACTTTGCGTATATGTTCAATTGACTACGTCACGCTACTTCCGGTAGGGGCAAGCCTTTTTTTATCAGATACCAAAAGTTGCGATCTTTATCGTCGTTGTTCTATACTAAATCCTTTCAGCAAAAATATGGCAATATCGCGAAATGATCAAGTATGACACATAGAATAGATCTGCTATCCCCGTTTAAATAAAAACATTTCATTTCAGTAGGCCTTTAAGAAAGCGTCCCTCTCATCAGTGCCAGGTGTGTTTATTGCTGAGTGAGTGCAGCCATGCAGCTGCTGCACAAGTGGCACACGCAGGGGCGTGCTCAGTGGAGCGCACAGATGAAGCAGGGTTTGAAGCATGATACTACATGGTACTGATAAAGCGTGTTGACCCCAGAAGGGCTCGTCTTACTATTTGAGAAGAACTGCCCAAAGTTAACAATTGTCTTGTATTAACCAATTGTATAAAAGCCTAGAAGACAAATACTGACAAGTAGAATATTTACAACTTGACAGGAAAAACACAAAAAGTTCAGTTGGGTTACTTTAGGGAATACTATGTAGGTGAACTCTGAATTCCGTAAATTTCCATACCACAATTTGAGAAATGACAACTAACTCAGTTCTCGCTTACATACTGCTTACTTGCGGCCAGGTCTGCCGAACTGACACAGTTCTGCTAAGTGATACTTGACTGGAAAATGCTCAAAATCTAAAAAAAACAGATCCATCCACCTCTAAATGACAACCGCTCCAGCAGCCAGTCTAATGCAATTATATGCACAGAGGAGAGAGGCAATGCTGTGATGTTCGACACACATCCAAACATAGATTACAAGTGTGGCAGAGGAGTCTGCCAACACAAAACAAAACCCCCACTAATCCTTTTATACTGACTCTGTGGAGCTTCTTCAGTCTAGTGCTGACAGTCTGAGGTTGTAAATCATCCCAGATTAGTTCATGTATGCATTGTCAACGTTTAAAGATACTCACATTTCAAGAGGTGGCCTTGGTTGCATTTAAGAAGCAGGCCAGGTAACACAAAATGCTTTTCATTAATGAAACTGTACAGCTTTCTCACTATATTGATATTTTATGTATCATTAAGTACATTCGAAAAAATATTCACAGTGCTTTACTTTACCACATTTTGTCAAGTTACAGCCTTATTCCAAAATGGAATAGTCATTTTTGTCTTAAAAACTCAACATACAACACCCCAAAATGACAATGTGAAAAAGGTCAATTTTATGATTTTTTGCATATGTAATGAAAAATACATTTGGAATCATATGTACATAAGTATTCACAGCCTTTGCCATGAAGCTCAAACATGAGCTTGGGTGCATGCTGTTTCAACTGATCACTCTTGAGATGTTCCAACAGTTTAATTGGAGTCCACCTGTGGTAAATTCAGTTGATTGGACATGATTTGAAAAGGCAAACACCTGTCTATATAAGAGGGGAGCATGGCTGGACTGGATCTTCCTGAAGTCGACGATGATCTCCTTGGTCTTGTCGACGTTCAGGACCAGGTTGTTGGTTCTGCACCAGTCAACCAGATGTTTCACCTCCTCCCTGTAGTCCATGTCGTTGTTGTCACGGATGAGGCCCACTACTGTCGTGTCGTTCGCATACTTCACAATGTGGTTAGTAGTGGACCTGGTGCAGCAGTCATGGGTCATCAACGTGAACAGCAGCGGACTCAGGACGCAGCCCTGGGGGGAGCCGGTGCTCAGGGAGATGGCACTGGAGGTGTTGTTGCCCACTCTCACAGACTGGGGTCTGTCTGTGAGGAAGTCAAGCAGCCAGTTGCATAGGGGGGTACTGAATCCAAGGGGGGCCAGTTTGCTCACCAAGTGCTGTGGGATGGTGTTGAACGCCGAGCTGAAGTCCAGAAAGTCCAAAAAATGTAGGGTCTCTATAGGTTTCTACAAGTCGAATTTAAAGCGGACCTATAATGAAATTCGTCTTTTCTGACTTAAAAATGTTGTTACAATGTTGCACACTTGAATAAAACGATGCCAAAGCATCAAATCATTAGGTTTATGCATTTTGCTGTGAGCTTGCACAGTTTTGGATGTGCAGACTGGCTATGTCATGACCAATGTTCCCTCTCATTTTTCATGTGTGTGAGCAAACGCAAAAACTCCCTGAGCATTCAGTGGAGCACATGTGAGCAACATCAGACGTGCACACTGTAGCTACACCAGCAGCACACCTGTCCCAAACCTGACTAAAGTTAAATCTCCATCCATCCATTTTCTACCGCTTGTCCCTTTCGGGGTCGCTGGAGGTGCTGGAGCCTATCTCAGCTGCATTCGGGCGGAAGGCGGGGTACACCCTGGACAAGTCCCCACCTCATCGCAGGGCCAACACAGATAGACAGACAACATTATCTTATTATTATAATCAAATGACAGCAGTCATTTCCATGAGGTTATTTTCTAATATAAGTGTTTAGGCCCACTTACAATGACAATAACAAAAAATATTGTTTTTCATGAACTGTGTACTTGTAGTCTGGGGGGAGGTCCTGCTTTGGAAATAATTTGTACCCCTTTCAGACATTGCATTTAGTTCCCATTAAAACATTCAAATGTTGCACAATGAGATGTAAGCAGGGGATCATGGGTACATTCCTGCAACTTCCTGTTTGTAAAAAATATATTTCATTAGTATTTATTTAATATACTAACAGCATTTCATGATTAATATTTATAAATTAAGATTCCTAATAAATGACACTAGAATAAGCACACATTTGATTAATAAATCACAGTGTAATGACCTGGAATGACACTTTATGTGTGGTGTTGGAGTTGTCCGACTTTTTGTGTGGCTGTAAACGCATCACTGGCTAAGTGCCATATGTGCATGTGTTGGCGCAAGTGAGAAAGAGCGAGCGGCTGCTGTTGATATAACAAAGTTGGTTTTGGTCTGGTTTGTACTGCAGAAAATGACCAGTTTTGCTAGATATCTTTTTTTTTTTACTAATGTTTTGGTGATGTGTGTATGGCTGACAATAAAGAGTTTTGCTCAGTAAAGTGATGGATGGAATTCATGTCCTCAAAGCGTCTCGACAGACGTTACAATATTTGAACAATGATGACGAAAACTGTTTCTCTCTATCGTGTCCGTGTGTCGAAAATTGTTATGCGCTTATTTTTTTATTTGATTTGCCGTGCGCAGAGGACGCTTAAGCAGTGCGCAATTGCACAGGCGCGCACCTTAGAGGGAACGTTGGTCATGACATCACCACGAGGTGGACTTTCTTATTTAAACATTAAGTCAAGCTCTCTGCCAGAGCTGCGCTCTCTGCTTCAGGCTATGCGTAAACACAAAGAAAAGATAAAGGTTGATATTTTCATCTAATCGTGGCATGTGCATAACACTGACATGTAACATGCAGTAACATAAATACTGCTAAAGATAGCTTTTTTAATACACTCTGAATCGATGGGAGAGTGAATCTATATAATGTTTATGAATTGAATTTTTGAACGTGTCAGGATGATGACTTCAAGATATACAACAGTGTACTTTTTCAAAAGATAAATTCTGATACTTTTGGAGGATGTGGAGCGTGGTTTAATTCGCAGTCTCGGAACACCTCCAGAATCAAACATCTTGCAGACACACTCAAAAAACGAGGTATAAAAGTGGACTGCGCAGCAAAATTTACACCAAAGTTTATCCAATAATTATGATCTTGACCACAAAAAATTGTTTTGAATTATATTCTATCTGTTTTGGCCTTGCGATGAGGTGGCGACTTGTCCAGGATGTACCCCGCCTTCCGCCCGAGTGTTGCTGGATAGGCTCCAGCTCCCCCCGCGACCCCGAGAGGGACAAGCGGTAGAAAATGAATTGATGGATACAATTATCATAGGTCCCCTTTCAGACTCACCCATTTCACATCCATACTGACATACAATTACAAATGGATCCCAGTACATCTGTACAGGTGTTTTGGCATCTTTTGATACAGCCTTGTCTCGGATTTTCAACTTTTTCATTATCGTTCCATTCACTTCCAGCACAATGTTTACAAACACTGACCTCCACGATGGCCCCACATCTGGGTTCTGACCCGAGTTGTGACATTGGTGAAAACACTTTATACTTTCCATCCCCCAAATTCAATCATGAATGAACTTGTTTGTTTTGTAACCACAAATCTTTCAACTTGCACTTACCCATCTTACACAAATAACTTGGCTTTGCTGAGGGCTTTTGTAATCTCTGTTGCTAGCTAACAAGCCGTGGCATGCACACAGCACCGCACACTCGCCAGTTGTTTTCGATTATTTCTGACCGGGCTGCGCAAGTACTTTAGTTGTGTTTTGTATTCATGAATAGCACCCTCAAATATCGAAACATTTAAAATTGAGTCAAAAGTTAATGTAATTGTTTTGAATAAACATGTTATATTTTTAAGACCCTTCATAGTCGTATTGAAGACTTTCTATGAGATTTTGAATTAAAGACATTTGAAGGCCTTAAATTCAAAATATTTGAATTTTTACTTTTTAAAACCCTGCGGGTACCCAGGAATTGTGTCACTTTAGTGACATTAAAGGTTCCACTAAAATTGTTTTTTCATGTCAACACTTTATTAAGATTCATTCACTTACAGTATACGTATTTGACATTTTGCATGACTAGAGTTCTACAGGTTGGATTTGTTTTAGAGTTATTGCAAGACTTTTTAATCAACATTAATTAATGGTTAAAGCACAAGTTCACCACAGTTGGCCATCAGTGTCACTAACTATCAGGACTTCCTTTTCTTCTTTGGTGCAGTGTAACTGGAGGTGCGGTGCTCCTTCCTGTCATATTTATCATGTCCTTCCCTGTGGAGATAAGAGATTGTGGATTGATAATTCATAACACTAAATATTTCATATGCATGCTGCTTGGCAGTATGGCAGCCGCTTGCCTCTAATTTATTTGGGTCATCGCCTGGATTTCAAATTCATCTTGATTTGGCATCAAGGCGGTGCGCTAAATTGAAAGAAATACATGCAGTGATATCTGAAGTAGGAGTGTGACAATATATAAATACAGTGAATAGTCGCGTTATTTAACCTCATGAAACAACTATCAATTCACTCTTGTTGTATTGTTTTATGTTTGTTTGTTTTAATTCTTCCTTTTGTGTAAGGTATCCCCAATAATATCTGGACTTCCTAGTGTGCTTTCCTGACGTAGTTAAAATTCCACAGGGTGTAAAGAAAATAGAAGTCGTTTTTTTCCACAACTCTTACATTTTCCTTACACGAGTATTCTGTAATACGTTTTTCTTAACACTTAAACCTTCATTAGCTCTCATTTGTTGGTGTGTTCAAGAGATAATTTCTCTTACACTTCTGTAAAAAGCAACAAAGACATGAAATAAACATTGTCAAAATATTTTGAACTCATCACTACAAATGTAGTTATTAATTAACTGTTAGCTTCACCCATATTAATATAGACTGCATTTATTTTTTAACAAAACATGCAAAACTGTTATATGGCTCCCACCTGCATGGGGCGCTCTAGTAATAATCCTGTTTACTATTATGTTGCACTAAAACAGTATCACTTTTGTTGCACTATTGCTGTTTACACTCTGGTTAAATTAGACTGCAAAATACGTATTGACGTTTTATTTTTCTGATCGTATTTTTTTACCCTTATAGCAGATACTATTACTGTATCCCAAATAGCACCATATTGCGAGCTCCCCTTAGATTCCCAGCTCTAACCTGAAGCAGCGGTTGCAGTACAAGTCTTCATCGCAGGTGTGACAGCGCAGAGTGGCGTCGTGATTACAGATGCAACACCACGGAAGTTCATCGTCGTCACTGTCAGATGGCTGATGTGCCGATTTTACAGCTACTGGTGAACTCATACTCTTCTGTAAACATGCGGGAAAAAAACAATCACATTTTGCCTTTTCTCATTTGAAGTTTGGAAATATTTAAATATATATTTTGCTTATGGTTTCATACAGGTTTCTTGGATGATTTTTTCCTCTCTCTATTGCGTGGACCACTGTGTTCTGGAGGTATGTTGTAGCCACTGGCCTCATCGAGTGCCGCTTCTTCTGAGAGCTGTAACAAAAGCCATACATTTCGTCATATAAATATGTTAACTGGTGTAAAGTAGTCGCAAGATCAATGTGTGTCTAACATCAGAGGGTCACCTTCATCCACACAAACATAATACCTGCTTTAAAACCCTCATTATGGCTTCGTCCTCTGTTTCCTCATCACTGTCGGGCTTTTTGATGTCCTCCATCTTAACTAAAAGTGACAAGAAGAAGAAAAGGAATATAAATCTTGTGTTCTGTCATTAAGATGTGAATGTTATATAGTAAATGGTTTAATCTGACTACAGATCACATAAACAAGACAAGCTTCGAACCTTTGTCTGGGTCATGTCCTTTCAGCTGTGCAATTCTCTTGGCCATGTGGAGAATCTGCTCATCAGAATGATGATCCTTCTTCAGAGCTTCTTTAGCCTCTTTAAGAACATGAGCTGCCTCAGTCTCAAGCTGCCTCCCCGAATCTTGGTTTTGCTCCAGATTGTCCTCCTGTGTCGTCTCTTCTCCTTTGTTGAGGTCGTTCATCCGATCATTTTCATCTGGCAACATAATACTAACTCAAATAGTAGCCAGGGGGGGTTTTTCACTCAACTGCAGAGTACCAGGCATTTAAGAATTAGTTTGTGGCCCCATTTCTTTAATATTACTTGTGTAACACACTAGGAGCTATATCTGACTGCAGGCTAGTAAGTATTGTAATACTTAATAATCCTTGCCACATTGTAATTCAAAGTTTCTGGCTGTATCAATCAATGTTTACTTATATAGCCCTAAATCACGAGTGTCTCAAAGGGCGGCACAAGCCACAACGACATCCTCAGCTCAGATCCCACATCAGGGCAAGAAAAAACTCAACCCAATGGGATGACAATGAGAAACCTTGGAGGGGACCGCAGACCGGCTGTAAAGGTGACTATGTGGGTGTTATTTCATGTCTAGAGGGCTTTATAATGTTGAAAAACATATTTTAAAAGGTTGTAAACATGCTTTTGTGCAATAGCTATACAACTGTAATCAATAGGTCAAATTTAACAAGTTATCTAAAGATTTGTATTTACTATAAATAATCACATATGAACAATAAACAAGACAACACTGACAACTCTCAATTAATTTCAATCCATTATATTCAATAGTCACCTGTTCATTTTACAGATAATGTCCAAAGTTCATATGAAAATGTAAAAAAAATATAAGTTGATAGGTCCAAAAGTGTTCGATATCTTCTACCACTATGAAGCCAGTTCAAAACTGCTATGCCGTTTCAGCATTAATTGAAAAAGTTAACAAAATAAAATAAATGTCAAAAACTATTAAAAAAAATAAAAAAATAAAATGTTACACTATATATTTAGCGGAAAGGTTTGACTACAATATATTAAACAGTACAGTCGTTTGAGAATTACGTCTGTAAATCTGTCACAATGACGGCGTTCAAACTGATGCTAAATGAACAATTATCTCCACAGGCTTTTGAATGGACACAGCTGTGATGCTGCTAAACTGAACTAAACCTATTAGAAAAGACATGTTGACTCACCGCTGAATAAAAGTTTAGCACAGACAACCACATAAAGTGTTTGTACCAGGAGCCAACCTTGATGAAGGGTAAGGTGTTTATTGGGTGATCTTTATCTTTACTTTAATTAATTTGACTGCTTAGCCAGTTAAGGGTCTCAGGTAAGCTGGAACCTATCCTAGCTAACTAGGAATGAGGCACGATACCAGTCAACTATAGGGCACATTCACACTCACATACATACACATCTATGGACAATTTAGAGTCTGCATTTAACTTAAATGTAATGTTTGCCAGAGAAGCAGCTGGAATGAGATACCGTAGAAGTCCAATCTCCATGGTAAATGCTGCATATTATTATTATTAAATTACTTCACAAAACTGCTGTACCTGTTTGTACTACATTCCATTGTATTGTTTTTATCCAATAGTTCTTATCGATAAGTTTATTTTAAGGCATGTTACATGTTATAATCCTAGTGTTTGGGGGAGGCAGGCACCAATTAAAAATGTATTTCAATTTTAATGGGAGAGGCTAATTTGAGACACAAGTGTTTTGAAGTGAAGTGATTTATATTTATAGAGCGCTTTTTCTCAAGCGACTCAAAGCGCTTTACATAGTGAAACCCATTATCTACATTTAAACCAGTGTGGATGACACAAGAAGCAGGTTGGTAGAGTGTCTTGCCCATGGACACAACCGCAGTGACTAGGATGGCGGAAGCGAGAATCGAACGTGGAACCCTCAAGTTGATGGCACGACCGCGCTACCAACCGAGCCACGCCACCCCTGTTTTGAGTTAGGAGCTCCGTCACAGAACCATTTCAGCATGAAGTTGAGGTACTACCGTAATTTCCGGACTATAAGCCGCTACTTTTTCCCCTCGTTCTGGTCCCTGCGGCTTATACAAGGGTGCGGCTTATTTACGGCCTGTTCTTCTCCGACACCGACAAAGAGGATTCCGGTGGTTTTAGTACGCAGGAGGAAGACGATGACACAATGATTAAAGACTGACTTTTTATATACCGGTAGGCTGGTTATTTTGATAACGTACAGGCGAGCACTTTGTATTACTTTGCACCGTTGTATTATTTGTACTCTGCACGAATGCTGTTCGCCATGTCAAAGATGTGAAAGTTTGATTGAATGATTGAAAGATTTATTGTTAATAAATGGGACGCTTTGCGTTCCCAAACAGTCATCTCTGTCCCGACAATCCCCTCCGTGGTAGCAGGAACCCCTATATACTACAGTAATTACACATCAAAACCCTGCGGCTTATAGTCGGGTGCGGCTTATATATGGAGCAATCGGTATTTTCCCCTAAATTTAGCTGGTGCGGCTTATAGTCAGGTGCGGCTTATAGTCCGGAAATTACGGTACTATACTCTACTGATATATTTATATCTGGAGGAGAATAAAATTGTTTCTATATTTTGAATGAATTGGGGGCACAGTGTTCATAAAAAACAGGTATCAAGTTACTTAGAACGGCAACACCTATATGATTGGCTTGGGTGAAGAAAATATGTAATGGGTGTTTTGTCTTACCACATCCAGCATTTGAAAACTGGTTATCAATGACAACTTCCTCTGTCATCTGAGTGAGAAGGTCATTCGCTTGTTCAGTCTGAGTCCTGTTATCTGGAGGCCGGTGGACCTGCAAATAGGAGAACATACATGTGAGTGGTTGAAACAAAAAGGAGACAGTAAATGCTACAAAACAAGTGTTCGGTTCACAGGTGGAGGAGCTTGTGAAGGAGGAGGTTGGCCCTTTAACGCTGCTAGCCGGTCCTCCATCTCCTGTGAAGAAGGCACTGGCTTGCTGGGAGCCTTAAGTGCTGCAAGGCGAGCCTCAAGCTCTTTGTCAGACGGGACAGACTCTGTGAGGTACACAACAACAATCAGTATTCTTTGTACTGAACAAACACGGATAACTGCTAAATAAGAAATGATAATACTTGGTGCCGTGTCCTCTTTCAGCTTTTGAAGCCTTTCAGCAATTGCCTGATCTTCCATACTCAGGCCTTTAGGTGGCGGAAGACCTGCAAGCGCATATTTACTGGCTCCAAGTGGCTGTGTGTTCTGTCCTTGCTGTTTGGCTTCATACGCAGCAACACGCCTGTGGAACAAAATACACATATTTTGTTTTTTATTATGAAGACATCATGGTATTCGTAACTGTCCACTTACTTTTTGTAGTTTTCAGGAGGTGACCATCTCCCTGCATTATTTAATAGATTCCCACTAAAAACATGAGGAGGAGCATCTCCCTGTATTGTTTACAAACACCAACCGATCTTCTCATGCAGGTTAAATTAATGTACGTACCTTGTCAGATTACCATGACATTCCTTGCAAACCTTCTGCTGGGTGTTGCCATGCCGGGGCACCAACGCATTGAACGTCAAACAGTTGGCGCAGAAGGAGCGACCGCAGCTTTTACAACCCAGCTAGGCGCAAAATACAACCAAATCACACATGTTACAAGTAAGACTTCCGTTTTGGTGCTAACCAATTTGATGTCGCGTTCGATTCAACGTCCTACCTCCTTTTTAAAGACACCGAACTTGGATGTACAACAATAACAACGGTTATCCATGCCGACGCGCGCCAAGTCACGAAACGATCAGCAGTTAATAGGCGAGGTCAGCCTACTATTAGAACAATATTTTGACATTCAGCTCATTACTGGAAATCATCGCCAACAAAACAGGAAGTATTCCGGAAACTGTTTCTGCGACGTCATTTCCGGTTTTTAGTTCCTCCAATCATTTTGGTCCGAATTCGTCGACGGTCCTCATTCAAAACAGTCACCCAGCCCACTACCACACGATTATCTCCGACGAAGAAGCTTTTCACTTCACGCAGGCGGTAATAAAACTGTTAATTCCGATACGCTATTTCACTGCTGTACATGGGGTGAGGGTGGGGGTTAACTGTAAAAATATTCGACTTTAAGATCGTTTTAGCTAGCTAGCTAGCACGTTAGCTCCCCAAAGTTATGCGTTTGTGAACTGAAAACGTTGTTGCTCAATTTGCTTCCAAATAATACTTATATATACTTATTAATATGCAATGATATTGGTTTACTAGGCCAATTCGCTGCATGCACGTGTTGTTTTTCATTTATATGCAATTGAGTGTCTGTTGTTTAAATTACGCAACGCTACGCTATACATTTGTTGTACCCCTATGATTTTCGACGTTATGGGCAGCACGGTGGAACATGGGTTAGTGCATGTGCCTCACAATACGAAGGTCCTGAGTAATCCTGAGTTCAATCCCGGGTTTAGGATCTTTCTGTGTGGAGTTTGCATGTTTTCCCCGTGACTGCGTGGGTTCCCTCACTCCAGCTTCCTCCCACCTCCAAAGACATGCACCTGGGGATAGGTTGATTGGCAACACTAAATGGGCCCTCGTGTGTGAATGTTGTCTGTCTATCTGTGTTGGCCCTGTGATGAGGTGGCGACTTGTCCAGGGTGTACCCTGTCTTCCGCCCGAATGCAGCTGAGATAGGCTCCAGCACCCCCCGAAACCCCAAAAGGGACAAGCGGTAGACAATGGATGGATGGATGAATGAAAAAGATGTAATTTGCCAAACTCGTTCCGTTGACGATAGTTGTCATAATAGCTGGAATTGATTGAATCCTTTTAAGCTAATGTTTTGTTATTTTCATTGACATTACTGTAGTTTATAGCAGTGGTCCCCAACCTATTTTGCACCACGGACCGGTTTAATGTAGGCATTATTTTCAGGGACCGGCTTTCCACTTTGTGCCAGATAAAGCAAGAATGAGTGCATGAAAAATACAACTCACTATAACGCTAAATTAGTGTTTCTTTGCAATTAGATATGTTCATTAATGTGCATTGTATCATGTCACAAAGTTATAACAAATATAACAAATGGCAACTTCCTATGAGGAGTTTTATTCTACATATATAAACAAGCTTATAGATGTGTCTAGTGCACAGGTGTCAAACTCAAGGCCCGTGGGCCAGATCTGGCCCTCCACGTCATTTTATATGGCCCGTAAAAGCCTGGAAATAATGTGTCAATACAATACCTTATATGTTCTTTCTTTACTTTCTTATTTTCTTACTAAAGGTATTTGTTGTTTTTTTCTAGTTTGACAAGGAAAAAAATAGTTTCCAATATTGCAACAAATATTATATTATCTAACTTTGTTGGTCAAAATCCAAATAAATACTTAAATATCTGCTTAACTTATGATTTCGAAGCAAGTTATCCATCAAATTGTACACTATAACAATGACCAATAGATTTTAATGTAAAATTTAGGGAGTTTCTTATTTACAGCATATTACTGTAAGTTTGAAAAAAAACGACCAATGTTTTTTTTTTATATCAATCAATCAATGTTTATTTATATAGTCCTAAATCACAAAAGTCTCAAAGGGCTGCACAAGCCACAACGACATCCTCGGCACAGAGCCCACACAAGGGACGTCGATGTGAATGACAATGAGAAACCTTGGGGAGGATCGCATATGTGGATAACCCCCCCTCTAAGTACAGTCCCTAGTGGATCCAACATAACAGTGAGAGTCCAGTCCATAGTGGGGCCAGCAGGAGACCATCCCGAGCGGAGACAGGTCAGTAGCGCAGAGACGTCCCCAACCGATGCACAGGCGAGCGGTCCACCCCGGGTCTCAGCTCTGGACAACCAGCACCTCATCCATGGTCACCGGAACCGGAATAACCCAGCGAGGGGGCAGAGGAGAAAAGAAAACGGCAGATCAACTGGTCTAAAAAGGGGGTCTATTTAAAGGCTAGAGTATACAAATGAGTTTTAAGATGGGACTTAAATGCTTCTACTGAGGTAGCATCTCTAACTTTTACCGGGAGGGCATTCCACAGTACTGGAGCCCGAACAGAAAACGCTCTGTAGCCCGCAGACTTTTTTTTGGCTCTTGGAATCACTAATAAGCCGGAGTTCTTTGAACGCAGATTTCTTGCCGGGACATATGGTACAATACAGTCAGCAAGATAGGATGGAGCTAGACCGTGTAGTATTTTATACGTAAGTAGTAAAACCTTAAAGTCACATCTTAAGTGCACAGGAAGCCAGTGCAGGTGAGCCAGTATAGGCATAATATGATCAAACTTTCTTGTTCTCGTCAAAAGTCTAGCAGCCACATTTTGTACCAACTGTAATCTTTTAATGCTAGACATAGGGAGACCCGAAAATAATACGTTACAGTAATCGAGACGAGACGTAACGAACGCATGAATAATGATCTCAGTGTCGCAAGTGGACAAAATGGAACAAATTTTTGCGATATTACGGCGATGAAAGAAGGCCGTTTTAGTAACACTCTTAATGTGTGACTCAAACGAGAGAGTTGGGTCGAAAATAATACCTATATTCTTTACCGAGTCGGCTTGTGTAATTGTTTGGTTGTCAAATGTTAAGGTGGTATTATTAAATAGATGTCGGTGTTGAGCAGGACCGATAATCAGCATTTCCGTTTTCTTAGCGTTGAGTTGCAAAAAGTTAGCGGACATCCACTGTTTAATTTCATTAAGACACGCCTCCAGCTGACTACAATCCAATACAATACAATACAAAACAATAGTGTAAAATTATGTCGACTGAGCTGTCAGTTTTTTTTTAGTTTTTTTACTGTAAAATCCACGGTTGATGATTTTATGGTACCACATTTTATTATGGTAAAAAACTGGCAGCTGAGTTTCCAAAATAAAATTAAACAGCGGTACTGTATTTCTTTTTACAGTAATATGTTGTAAAAATAATAATAATAAAATAACACCATATATTTTACTGTAAAAGTCTGGCAACTAAGCTGCCAGTTTTTTTCTGTAAAAAACAGTGGTCAAATCCACAGATTTGTTTTACTCTTTACCTGAAATAAATGTAAAATATTTAAATTTGTAGGCAAATTCATTAATTATTTACTGTTACAAGCGGCCCTCTAATGGCAGCCATGACTGTGGTGTTTGACACCCCTGGTCTAGTGGGACAGGCCAAAGTTAAGTTGGAGAAAATGCAGTCCTTTATAAATTATTTAATCTTTCTCTCCGGCCCGGTAGCAAATGCGTCACTGTGGTTGGGGACCACTGGTTTAGATTATGACAATGGGCACTAGTAAACTAAAATGTGAGAAAGTAACACATTTATCTGGATCCTATACATTTCTAAATTGTTTCTTTATTTTTGTTACTTTTATTTTACACCTCCTGAAAAGAATGGGGGACAGCTGCTTCCCCTGCTATTAATTGTGGTGAGATTGACACTCAAACGATCTGGGTTCAAATCTTCAATGGGTTCAATGCTTGTTGTTTTTTACTCTTCCTCCCACTGTTCAAATACATGCAGTTTATGCTATTTGGAAATTATTCTTAGGTGTGAGTGTAAATGTCCTGTGATTGACTAGTGACCAGTCCAGGGTGTACCATACAGTCAGCAATGATAGGCTACAGGCTCAGCTCACCCTTAACCCTACTGGGGACAAACAAAATAGAAAATAGGTGGATAAAATTGATTTTTTTAAAATGGCATTGTTTTTCTAAGCTCATCTTTGTGTGTTTGGGTGCAGCTGCTTTCCACAATGGCAGACGGAGAGGATGCGGAATGGGAGCTCTGCAAAGAGAACATTAAGCCCCTGAGACGAGGAAGGAACATGTCAGCTTTGCTGGAGGCGCTCAGTCAAACTAAAGATGGCCCAAGCACTTCCATCCTCCAACAGAAACAGTATGTTTACTTTAGAAATCAAGATTTTTTTAGGACACTGAAATATGTTTTGTTTTTAGGGCTTTTGAAAAGGAATTGTGGCTGTACGATGGAGATGATCCACTTGATGTTTGGGATCGGTAAGTATTAAATTACAGTGTTCTCGTCAGCGCTAATAAGCCATTTTTGTTCACCTCATGCGGTTCTGTGTTAAACAGGTACATCAAATGGTCCGAGCAAATGTTTCCACAGGGAGGAAAGGACAGCAACCTGAGCAAACTGTTGGAACAAGCTGTCACCCGATTCACAGATGAAGAGAAGTATCACAATGATCCTCGCTACGTTGACCTCTGGATCAAATACGTGCGGCTTCTGATTCAGTAATTTATTAAGCTGTCACAACCTGACAAACTGATCAAAACTGATTAAAACCTCAATGTATGTGTTTATCAGGCCCGGTGCTTTTTGGAACGCTTGGACTTTTACAGGTACATGCAAGCTCAAGGTATAGGGACTACCAGGGCCGCATTCTACATTGCCTGGTCAGAGGAGTATGAAAACCGTGGCGACTTCCTCAAAGCTGACATGATCTACCAGGAAGGACTCAAGATGTTTGCCCAGCCTATCGACAAACTTCAGCAGTTTCACAAGTAGGCACTGGGTTTCCCCTTAATGTAATTGATTGTGGCAGCCCACCACAGCAACATATTAGCCACCAGACCTTAGAAATTAGTTGTTGTTTTTTACGTGAAAACAAATTAAAAGGTATATAATGTATTTTAGCGCCCAGAAAAAGACACACAAAGTCCAACGCTCTTTTTAGCTTTTATTGCCAATCTTATACTGGCAACCGGCCCAATTCCAACACTCAATCTCTTCTTTGCACACACGTCCGCCTCCGCATCCCAGACACACAATAACACTTCCTCATTCCCCGCATGGGAACAACGAACATACTAACATACAGTGCACATTAACACCAGCAAGCCGTTACAGTATGAATGCATATATATAATTTATTTTTTCGCACTATTGCTTGTTTTATGACATGTGACTTCTTCCCGGAAGAGGAAAAAAGCCATGGTCAACCAAGCCAAGATGGCTGTTGTGCAGCAAGCTGCAAACTATATGAGTAGGAAAGTGGCCTGGATCTTCCTGCCAAAAGCAGATACGAACAAAAACTCTAACTATGCAATAGAATAGATATCTATACTTTATCAAAATAAGATTTGTTGTACAGCCGAAAACAAAGCAAGCATATGGGCATTTTTCTTTGAGAAAGGCTAAATGTCCCAGAATACCCATTGAGAACCGACGCTGCTTGACCACCACACATATTCAATGAACAGGACGTGACATTACTAAAATTCAAGCAATTGACTAGTGATGCACCGAAAATTTGGCCGCTGAAAAAGAACTTTGATCACCGGTGAAAACAGCTCCGCTGAAACCAGATGATATGATGACGTAAGCAATACGCACATGATTGTCTGGAGCAGAGGCAGCATGTCTGTTGTGTGACATACTTTAATATATCCGAGATATACCTGCGGAAAGCGATCTTTGAAATCTAAGAGGAGTGGCGGCTTTTAAGGAGAAGAAGGCAGTTTGAAGCAAGTGTGATGTTAGGCTCTGTGCGGCTCACAGTTTGTTCGGCGTGACAGAAGTAGGTCTCTAAACACAAGTAGTCTACATTAACACCAGAAATAGATGCTATATTTGTTGCTGGTCGTTTTTAATAAAGAAAGAGTGACTAAACGGATTGCAGAAATCTCTAGAAAAAAAAATCGACTAATTACATTGTACAGTAACATTTCTTATTTCTTGCATAATATATCTTACATACAATGTCTTACATAATGTCATTATATAATGTAAGAAATTAACACAAATTAATAATAACACAGATTTATTTTAAATGTATGTATATTTTTTGCCTTTTTAAAGATGATGTATGCACCGTTGCAACATATGACCCCACTGCCAAAGGTATGATGGCGATTGAGAGGAAATCCTGAAGCATCTACTATTGTATTATTTGGGCTACTAGACTGTCTTTTTATCACATAGAGTACATTCGATTCTGAATCGAATGGTCACAAGTAATAATTTACATAATTTTCCACAGCTGGTAACAAGGTTATGTTCACTGTTTGTAGCCACTGTAACCCTTTCCCTGCATCTAATTTCAATGTTCCATTTTTTTAGGATGCTGCAGTCTCGTGTGTCCCGACAGGTGATAAAGAAATTCAGTGAGACTGACAGTGATTCCGAGCTCGAACAACCTGGGAGAGTCTCTCTTGCTGAACTCAAAACCAGAGGAAAGAAGGCCGTCGTGCCTAAAAACAGAACTGGACCCGCAATAAAAAGTAAGCAACATAATGCTAAAATCAATGGCCCCATTTAGACTGTATTGGAATGAAAATTGCAAGCCGTAAAAGGTGATTTAAAATGTTTTTCAATGTCTGAATGTGTGTAGGTGTCTCAAAGGGACTGAGTTTACGTGTCCCAACCGTTGGCGAAAGCAGCAGCCACAGCAGCAATAGTAAGCTGGTGGTCTATGATGAGAACAAGGCAGATGCCGCTCCTTCGGAAACTAAATTTGAGCCTTGGTTGGCTCCCCCTCCTGCTAAGGCAAAAGAAAATGAGAAGGTTGTGGAAAAATGGTGTGATGTGAAGGTATGGCAAATATATATTTTATCAAAGTCAATGCCCTGTAATGTCTGCTTACATTTTCTCTTAATTTTACCATTCTTAGATGCGCCAGAAGTCCAGATTTGGAAACACAATGATGGCTCCGCCTCCTACTTTGAAACCCACTTTCCAACCATATGTTGAGGAGTCAGATGAGCTTCCAAAAATGTGAGTAGTTAAACAATAAAAAAACTATTGCTTGTTTACCGACACATGACTTCTTCCCAGAAGTGAAAATAAAAATAGTGGTCAACCAAGCCATGATGGCTGTTGTGAAGCAAGCAGCACGAAAATTATCTAAGTACGCAAGGGGCCTCAATCTTCCTGCAAAAAGCAGAGACGAGCATGACATCAAACTATGCAATGGAATAGATCACTATATTTTATTTAAAAAAACAAAAACAAGAATTTGTCAAGTGATATCAAAGATTATCTGTTGGGTGCCTTCCCAGACATGTGAAACTATCTTAAGTTAAGTTAAAAAAAAAGTTAAAGTACCAATGATTTTCTCACACACACTAGGTGTGGTGAAATTTGTCCTCTGCATTTGACCCACCCCTTTGTTCACCCCCTGGGAGGTGAGGGGAGCAGTGGGCAGCAGCGGTGGCTGTGCCTGGGAATCATTTTTGGTGATTTAACCCCCAATTCCAACCCTTGGTGCTGAGGGCCAAGCAGGAAGGTAATGGGTCCAATTTTTATAGTCTTTGGTATGACTCGGCAGGGGATTGAACTCTTGACCTACCGATCTCAGGGCGGACACTAACCACAAGGCCACTGAGCACTTGTGCTTCAGATGTCATTCTACATGACAAAACAGATGAAACTTGGAAAATAATGGAGGTCTACAACTTCTTTGTGTGTGGCTGAGTTAAAGAAATTGGTATCAAAACTCTCCCAGATAAATAATGCATAGTTTTTGCTGGAGTAAGGTTATATTTCATGGTTTAACTTTGCATCAACAGCAATGTTTGTTGTTGCACATCCCGTTTACGAGTAACATGTTTTTTACCGTCTTTATCAAAATATAACTAGAGATGTCAACATTGTTTATGTGCTGAAGGAACTGCACCTTTGTTCGAATTTTGCCTATCGTTCAGAATCATTATGAAAGACATGACGGCGGGTAGATTTGTTTTTTAATGCTTTCTAAATATTAAATAAACGTAAATAAAAGTTAGCTTACAGCAGAGCCAATTGGAGTTCCATTATTCTGCTCATAAAATTAGATAAATAACCATTCAAAAAGCGCCAATAATATTAAATTTACATTTTGTGACTTGAATATTAACCATGTATGTGATGAATTACATTGTATCGTATGCATGTTCGGAATAAACTGAAACTAAACTGAACTGAAGTATTAGTGATAATGTTATTATAAGCGCTAACACAGACAAACTATTTATAGCGGCGCCGTTATAACAGGCTTGTGTGCCAATGTTTACATCATTGAGTGGTCTGCTGCTTCTTGCTTCCCTGCTGGTAGAAGTCTATTCTCGATCATAAATCATGCCTCTCACCTGAAAAGTAGATGGTTGAGAATATAATCCGACAAGTTGGGACACTTTGACAGCCATTTCAGGATCTGGAACTGGCAAGAACAACACGAAAAAAGCATATTCAATGAGTCGAATGTGAGCTGGATGTCATCTTTATCCAAGCAATAGCCTGATTAGTTGAGCTCATGTGAAATTGAAGTTGCTGTTTGCAACATTTTTAAAGCAAAAAATATAACAAGAACACCTTATACCAGACCTGGGCATTCTGCGGCCCGCGGGCCGCATCCGGCCCTTTGTACGTCCCTGTCCGGCCCGCGTGAGGCCAATCATAAATTACGAAATAAATTTTAAAAGTATCTATTTCGAGTGTGCAATACAACGGTGCTGCTTTTGTTTTGAAAAGCGTTATTTGTATGACTTCCGTGTGGACGTATGCTCGTGAGCGCAGCGGCAATCACAAATGACAAAATACATTTAAAAAAAACATCTGTGTGTTAGTATAGCTTGCTCAATAAAAGTTTAAAAAGAGCGTCAGACTTGGTGTGCACTTCTTCTGGACGCTACAACTGGTGGCAGAAGTAAAACTTTGCGCATACTACGCTGCTTGTGTGCTCAGCCTGCTACGTCATCGAGAGGTACGTGCCACGTGAGGAGAGAGAGAGAGAGAGAGAGAGAGAGAGAGAGAGAGAGAGAGAGAGAGAGAGAGAGAGAGAGAGAGAGAGAGAGAGAGAGAGAGAGAGAGAGAGAGAGAGAGAGAGAGAGAGAGAGAGAGAGAGAGAGAGAGAGAGAGAGAGAGAGAGAGAGAGAGAGAGAGAGAGAGAGAGAGAGGAGAGAGAGAGAGAGAGAGAGAGACTATAGGTGCGTGCTTGCCATGGGGGAATTGATGGCAAGGCGAACTGGGAGGCATTTCATCCCACTTCTGACATCAATTGTAGCGTCCAGAAGAAGTGCACACCAAGTCTGACGCTCTGTTTAAACTTTTATTGAGCAACCTATACTAACACAGCTCAACTTATCTCGTTCTTTCCACACGCACATCTATCCTCACTCCTCATTTCCGCAACAGCAACGCTTCCTCCTTCTTCGCCAATCACCTTACAGGCGTGCTACGTTCACAACAAAGAGGCGGCAGGATATAGTGACAGAAAAGGAAATTTTTGCATTGTATTATACATCAGGAAGTGTTGTGTAAGAAAGTGTTAAAAATAAAACCATCAAAAGCCATCTGCTTTTGTATAAAGATAAGTTAGGTTAAATGAAAATATGATTATTTTTTAGCTTACGGTATATCAAAAATAATTTAAGCAAAATTTAATTGAAATATTGTCGGTGTGGCCCTCCAGCAGTGCTCGGGTTGCTCATGCGGCCCCCGGTAAAAATTAATTGCCCACCCCTGCCTTATACCATTAGTGGTTTAACAGAACACATTTATTTGACAATTGTCTATATTTTTCGCAATTAGTTTAGAAAATAAAACTTTTGTGTACAGCGGTCACTTACCCAGTCTCGTCAACACGTACGCACAAAGGGCCCGTGCACACATACAAAACTAGTCCACGAGAAGAGACGAACAATTTGCAGTCATGTTATTGTTATGATAGAATATACATTCAATGACAGCTAACGCTAGCTAACTAAATTTCTATTATTAACTAACAACACTCAAAGCTAATGCGCGTACATGTGTTACATATGTACGTAATTAACCATAAGAGGGCTGGATATACTGTGTAAAATATATTGGAAAGTTGGAGCCCTCTAAGCATCTGTAAATGTTGCAAACAGCCACTTTTAATGAACGAAATAGCATCTAGTGACATCTGGTGTTAAGGTTTCAGATTGCAACCTGACATACCTTATTTCCAAGTTGGTAAATGGAGCTTGTTCACATTTCTACTTTGACAAGGCATGGATGGTTTGGACTGAGTATTTAAAACTACACTGCCAATGTGACTGTCCTATGTGCATATATGTGGTACAGTATATAGTTTGCAACCTATTTGTAATTTTTAAAAAGAGTGAATAAAATATGGTCTGTAAATTTGCATGACATTTTCAATTGTATGCTTGAGTATATAAAATGCACAACAGATAATGACTTTGTTTGAGCATCTGTTATTTTGAAATGTGAATCATTATTTAAAAGCAAGTAAAAAAATAAGTTTTTCTTCGTGACCATTGTGACTAAGCTTTCTCTTTTATTACTCTATGGTGTGCGCGTGACCCCTTGCTCAGGACGCCGTGCAAGATCTACCCGACGGTGAACAACGTTTTATCAGCACGCAAGCCCTGCAGAGAAGATACTCCTCTGAAAAAACTGCTGGAGCACAAACAGAGACAGAAAGAAGCCGAATCGGGCAAAGAGTTGGAAAAGAGCATGTACTGCAAAGAGCTTCTTTTTAGCGGCACCACCGAATTTTCCTTAGAGGAGTTGCGTGCTGAGCTCTACTCCCAGACAAAGAAGAATTCAGAGGCGGGCAGCTGCCCTGACAACCCGCCAAGTGACCCGGAGACAAACTGACAAGGCAAAAGTTTCATTAAGTACACCTTCAAATTCCGATGTATCAAAAGTCAACATATTAATTGCTGCTCATCCACTGAAGTTACAAAATACCGAAAAGAAAGTAATGACTAATATTTCTGAAATATTTCACAAGCGACTCACTCGTACTTGATACAAACCAATACAAGCGCTGTATCAGAAATCACAATCAAGCTTAGTTCATTTTTAACAATATGTTTATTATTAATGGCGCCACGGTACTGTGCTCTCTCTCGTAGTTGTTGTGTCAAACATACTTGGCCAATAAATCAGATTCTTACTACTGACTTTGTGGCTTGTAGAAGCGTGTTTCTAAAATTGTGCCTGTCTCAAGTAGTTTAATAAATTTACCAAGATATTAGAAACCTCTCTTGGTATGATGTTGTTTGACAATGACGATAATAAACATTATAGTTAATCCTCTCTGACAGTGTCATTAAAAAAAAGAAAATAATTTTAATTGCAAAGGCAGCATTTTTTTAAACATATGCTGGTGTACCTTATGGTGTATCCCATTCACATTGAATATCCACTTGGGTCCTTTTTATGCAGTGCTTCTCAAATAGTGGGGCGGGTGCCCCTGGACACGGCGATGGGGGTCATGCTTTATCAGTATCATACTTCAAACCCTACTTTTAAAAACTGTGCACTACAAAACTCTTTGAAGCCATTAATCCTGACCTTGTCATTTGATTTAAAAAAAAAAATCACAAATTGTTTTATTCATTTTTGTGTTGTAGTGTAGAAAATAGAGAAGCACTGCTTTAAAGCATAACGTCACTTATACATAACTTGTATTCGTTAAGTTAAAGTACCAATGATTGTCTCACACACACTAGGTGTGGTGAAATTTGTCCTCTGCATTTGACCCATCCCCTTGTTCACCCCCTGGGAGGTGAGAGGAGCAGTGAGCAGCAGCGGTGCCGCGCCCGGGAATCATTTTTGGTGATTTAACCCCCAATTCCAACCCTTGATGCTGAGTGCCAAGCAGGGAGGTAATGGGTCCCATTTTTATAGTCTTTGGTATGACTCGGCCGGGGTTTGAACTCACAACCTACCGATCTCAGGGCGGACACTCTAACCACTAGGCCACTGAGTAGGTATCATGTTACTATTACTACATCATATTACTATCATGTTACATTAGCTTTTCTTGTAGGAATTAGAAACCTATTAAGTCTCTGTTTTACACACCATGGTCTACTGCAAATGGGAAATAAACTGCAAAAAAGGTGTCCCTAATGTATTGATTTGCTTCAATACCACTTCTACCCTTTAGTCCATTAGTGAATTATTCTTGTGTGCTTTCTGTTCTTTATATGTGTTGTCAAAATAATTCCAGTGTACAAGAAATCAGCTGTGCTTTGACAGCCATCCTCAATGGTGTTAGGGTCTGATCTAAGGTCTCAAATAAGTGCTGAATAGTGTGTGCAAGCTAAAACGTGTGTACTATTAGTCGCCATATTATTTGGTGATCTACTAAGACTGCTTGCGCAATTGATAAGTGCAGCCCGCCCTATTTAAATGAAGATTTTGTAATAGTTACCGTCTGTCACCACAGAGACACTTATTTCTCTTCAGTCTCCACACTCATGTTATGCTTCAGCCTGTGGCACTTTGCTATGTTGTGAAACATGCAGCATGCAAATATACAATCTGTGGCAGTCTATTACGAGCACTGCTCCAGTGCAATTTACGATGGAACCAACTTTTTAGCACGCTGAAGGTGTATTCTGGGAGACGCTATCACTATCTTGTGCGTTGGTAAATGAAAATGAATGGAAAATGCATTTTGCCAGAATTTTTTTTTTATAGGGAAGATTGATTATTTTCGGTGTCTGCTGCCTTCAAATCGGCTCTTGAGTTATTCATCAGCTCAAAGATAGAACTGCTGGACAGACCATATTAATTTTATTTCTGAAAGAAATATGTCAATTGTCGACACATGCGTGGATGATTCTGTGTTTCCATCATCTTTCTTATTGCACTCATCGCCTCCTTCTGACTGCGGCGTAACCATTGTGCCAGTTTCCATGCACTTTCCAAACGTGCAAAATTTAAACGCAACACGGTTTCAGCTTTGATATTTTACGTTGCGAGCGCAGAATTATTTTAACTGCTTCTCCTCCTGGTATCGTTGGTGTTCTAATCAGCAAATATTCTGCATTTCTATGACGGCAGACACTTTAAAGGGATTAAGCTCTCTATTCTGCTCATCACAGTCCTTGGCGCACAAGCTTAATAGATTAGCTTTACGTGCGCCATAAAGTTTGTAAATCAAAGTTTATTTGTATAGCCCTTAATCACAAGTGTCTCAAAGGGCTGCACAACCCACAACGACATCCTCGGCTCAGATCCCACATCAGGGCAAGAAAAAACTCAACCTAATGGTCACAATAATGTGAGAGACCAGTCCATAGCGGGGCCAGCAGGGGAACCTCTTGCATGTAGACACGTCGCGGCGCAGAGACGTCACCGACTGATACATAAGGAGTGGTCACCCCGGGTCCCGACCTTATGTGAAAGTCCAGTCCATTGGGAGGCCAGCAGGGGATCATCTTGAATGGAGACAAGTCAGCAGCGCAAAGACGTCACCAACTGATGCAAAGAGGAGTGGTCCATCCTGGGTCCCGATTTTGAACAGCTAGCGCTTCATCCGTGGAAGCTGATCCATGGTCACGTAATAACCTCTCCACGCAGGAGAGGGGGGAAGAGCAGAAAAGAGAGAAAGCAGATCAACTGGTCCAAAAAGGGTCTATTTAAAGGCTAGAGTATGCAAAGGAGTTTAAGATGGGACTTAAATGCTTCTACTGAGGTAGAATCTCTGGAATGCCCTACCGGTAACAGAGTACTGAAGCCCGAATAGAAAACGCTCTAATGCCTGCAGACTTTTTTTAGGCTTTGGAAATCACTAATGAGCCGGAGTTCTTTGAACGCAGATTTCTGTCCGGGACATTTGGTACAATATAATCAGCAAGATAGGATGGAGCTAGACAGTTCAGTATTTTATACGTAAGTAGTAAAACCTCAAAGTCACATCTTAAGTGCACAGGAAGCCAGTGCAGGTGAGCCAGTATAGGCGTAATATGATCAAACTTTCTTGTTCTTGTCAAAAGTCTAGCAGCCGCTTTTTGTACCAACTGTAATCTTTTAATGATAGACATAGGGAGACCCGAAAATAGTATGTTGCAGTAACGGAGATGTAATGAATGCATGAATAATTATCTCAGCATCGGTGGTGTACAAAATGGGACACATTTTTGTGATATTACGGAGATGAAAGAAGGCTGTTTTAATAACACTCTTAATGTGTGACTCAAACGAGAGTTGGGTCGAAGATAATACCCAGATTCTTTACTGAGTCGCTTTGTGTAATTGTTTGGTTGTCAAATGTTAAGGTGGTATTATTAAATATGTGCCGGTGTCTAGCAGGACCGATAATCAGCATTTCCGTTTTCTTAGCGTTAAGTTGCAAAAAGCTGCTGGTCATTCGTTGTTTAATTTGTTTAAGACACGCCTCCAGGTGACTACAATCTGGCGTGTTGGTCAGCTTTAGGGGCATTTAGAGTTGGGTGTCATCAGCATAACCGTGAAAGCTAACACCGTATTTGCGTATGATGTCACCTAGCGGCAGCATTTAGATGTTGAAGAGTGCAGGGCCAAGAACCGAACCCTATGGAGCGCCGCACGTTACCTTAATATACTGTGAGGTCACATTATTATGGGACTTACTGCATCAGTAAGATAGGAGTTAAACCAAGAAAAAGCTAAGTCTGACATACCAATACTTGTTTTGATACGTTCTAATAAAATGTTATGATCGGCAGTATCGAAAGCAGTGCTACAGATCAAGTAACAGCAACATGGATGACGCATCAGCATCCATAATTAGCAATAGGTCATTGGTCATTTTTGCGAGGGCTGTCTGTAGAGTGATTTGCTGTGAAACCGGACTGAAAGGGTTCACAGAGATTGTTAGACACTAAGTGTTCATTTAGCTGCTGTGCAACAATTATTTGGAGGATTTTCGAGATAAAGGGAAGGTGGAACATTGGCCGGTAGTTTACCATGAGGTCAAGATCGAGGTAGGTCTTTTGAGCAGAGGATGAATAACCGTTTTTTTTAATGCTAGGGGAACAGTGCTAGAGGAAAGTGATAGGTTAAAAATATTTAGCGCTGATGGTCCTAATATCACAAACAGCTCCTTGATAAGTTTCCCAGGAAGTGGGTCAAGTAAACATGTTGTTTGTTTTGTCCCATTCACACGTCGCAGGAGTTTCTCTAATGTTATTTTTTCAAAAAGAGAGATTATTTTGGAGGGCAATATCCGTCGTACATACATACGTATTTGCGTGAATTGAATACAGTTGTCTTTAATCTCCTTTCTAATGAGTTCAATTTTCTTATTAAAGAAATTCATAAAGTCATAAGCCGAGTGGCTGGAGCCACTGAGAGGAGTCCCTTGTTGGGTTAGCGATGCTACTGTACTGAACAAACATTTAGGATCGTTTTTATTAAGGCGGATGAGATTGGAGTAGTAATTAGTTTTAGCTAAGGTAAGCGTGCATTTATAAGTTATTAAACTATCACTCCATGCTTTTAAGGGCCATTTTTAGCTTTAGCGGTGCTATACTATCAATGGCGTTGCGCAGGGCATTGTTAAAGTTGTCAGTGAGGTTATTGATACAGCCCACATAATTTGGGAATACCGCCATTATCAAAGTCAGTCTGCCAGCAAGAGTCATAGTTGTGACAGCATTAATGTTGCGGCTGCTAAAGCAATGATTATTAGTAGCTTGTTGACAATGAGTCAGAACTTCGAATTTTCTAAGGTAATGATCGGACATTACTTTAGTGTACGGGAATACCATAACTTGGGAGGTGGTGACACCCCGGAGAAGGACTACGTCTATCGTATTACTGTTGCAATGCGTGAGTTCATTTATTATTTGTGTAAGACGACAGCTATCAATTATAGTCTGGAGCACCACGCACGGAGGGTCTGACGGGGTATTCATATGGATGTTAAGATCCCCCATTATAATTACATTATCTGCGTGCGTCACGAGATCAGCGACAAACTGACATTTTCCAGCCTAGCACTGGTTAGTTCTAGCTTAACCGACTCCTCACCCAGACTAACAGACACTGTAATTGCCTGTGTCCAAGCTTGCTCTAGTGTAGTTAGTCAAGCTTCACTTAAATAGTGGTCTATATTTCTAGATAGAGTGATGGCGCCTTCCCTTTTAGGGTGAAGGCCGTCCCTCCTCAGCTAGCCCGGTTTGCCCCAGAAAGAGGGCCAATTATCAATAAACGTTAGTCCCTGTGTTCTACAAAAACTAGCCAGCTACTTGTTAAGCGAGACTAATCTGCTATATCTCTCATCATTGCCTTTTGCAGGCAGGGGGCCAGAGACAAGTACTCGATGCCTGGACATCTTTCTTGCAAGATTACAAGCCCTAGCTATGTTCCTCTTTGTAATCTCTGACTGTCTCATCCTAGTGTCATTGGAGCCAACGTGTACAACTATGTTCGCGTAGCTAGTGGTACGATTAGCCTGTCGTACGTGTTTACTTGGCCTGTTGCGAGTTAGCTCCCTAAGACTAGCTTCAATGTCTGGTGCTGTGGCCCCGGGAATATACTTAATTATGGCTGGTTTACTAAGCTGTATGTTTTGGGTGATGGTGTAGGACTAGCTGAGGGGCTAAATCTATTATGTGTCTCAACCGGTTCACTGTGGCCGCTTAGGTCTGCTACAAGCTGGGATAGTCAGCTCGCTACAGCTATGATTAAGAAGTGAAAATAATCCAGTAAAAATTTTGACCTGTTTTCTATAAATTGAGGCTAAATGGAATGCACTACTTGGCTGTAACCAGCAGAGGTGCTGTTGATTCAGTCTCAACTGGTTTGTGGTCTCAAAAACATGATAGCAGTTATTCTCACTCGTCCAGGAAGCATTCTGCTCTATGCATCACTTACGTTCAAGACATTTTCCTGTTCCATTCGCAACAATACTTAAACAAATATTGTCCGTATACACATAACCAAGGCCTGTGTTCTGGAAAAATTTGCCAATGCTACTGAGCATGCACATATTAAACAGCATGATTATTGCACAAGTGTACCTTAGGCTGCCCACAATAAAAGGCCACCCTGTAATGTGCAGTTTTATCACAGAGCACAATGCCACAGATGTCACAAGTTTTGAGAGAGCGTGCAGGAATGTCCACCAGAGCTGTTGCACGTGAATTAAATGTTTATATCTCTACCAATAGCTGTCTCCAAAGGCATTTTAGGGAATTAGGCAGTACATCCAACCAGCCTCACAACCGCAGACCACGTGTAACCACACCAGCCTAGGACCTGCACATCAGGCAGGTGCACCTCCATGATCTTCTGAGACCAGCCACCTGGACAGCTGCTGCAACAATTGGTTTGCAAACCAAATCATTTCTGCACAAACTGTGAGAAACTGTCTCAGGGAAGCTCATCTGTATGCTCGTTGTCCTCATTGGGGTCTCGACCTGACTGCAGTTCATTGTCGTAACCAACTTGAGTGGGCGAATGCCACTGACAGCAAGAAAGTTACGAAATTACTCTGCTTTAACTGGCATTCACGGTCCTGTAGTAGGGCCAACCTATCCATGAGAACAGTGAACGAAGAGCAGGGAACCATACTCACATTGTTTCTTTCACTGAGTCAAGTTCTTGCTGGTTTCGGAGAAGTGGCCGCAGCGTGAGGGATACCATGACAAGATCCCGTGGCACATTGTTGTGCCATGCACCGGAGACATGCACCACCTCATGGAGCAGCATGACCATGCATGGCCCCATGTTGCAAGAATCTGTACACAATTCCTGCAAGCTGAAAACATCCCAGTTCTTGCATGGCCAGCATACTCACCGGACATGTCACCCATTAAGCATGTTTGTTCCAGTTCCTGCCAATATCCAGCAATTTTGCACAGTCATTTAAGAGGAGTGGACCAACATTCTACAGGCCACAATCAACAACCTGATCAACTCTATGCGAAGGAGATGTGTTGCACTGCGTGAGGCAAATGGTGGTCACACCAGATACTGACTGCTTTTCTGACACCCTCAAACCCCAATAAAGCAAAACTGCACATTTCAGAGTGGCCTTTTACCGTGGGCAGCCTAAGGCACACCTGTGCAATAATCATGCTGTTTAATCAGCATCTTGATATGCCACACCTGTGAGGTGTGATGGATTATCTTGGCAAAGAAGAAGTGCTCACTAACACTGATATGGAAAGATTTGTGAACAATACTTGAAAGAATAGGTCTAGTAAAAGTTTTAGATGTTTGAGTTTGTCAGGTAGTGGTGGTGACTAACCCCAAGATGCAGAGACGGCAGGCTGGATGCAGGAAAACATGATTTAATGTCCAAAAGAAAATGCAGGAAAACAGGAATCAGGAACCAGGAAACAGGCAAACTGGATACAGCTAACAGCTAACAGGATAGAGTAGTGATGGGTCCGGCAACACCGATGCATCGGCGCATGCGTCGAGCTCATAGAGCGATACCCTGTGTCGGTGCGCGTATCGCTTTTAGAAAGTCACGTGACCGAACACGAGCTGTTTTGGTCACGTGACCGCTCATGAGCTGTTCTGGTCACGTGACCGCTCATGAACTGTATCGCACTGACGCCTGCGCGCCAAACTGTGTTTATTAGGAAGCGGCGCAATGCGTGTTGTTGACGAACACCGTTAGGGTCGCTTGTTGTCACTGTCACTCAAAGTTGCATTTCAAAATTACACAGAATAAATGTGTTTATTTTGTTTAGAATTCAGATGGGTTTGATTTGGTGCGCGGCATATATAGGCTGTGCGGCGCACCGTGTGCGCGGAGGACGCTTGAGCACTGCGCAGGCGCGCACCTTAGAGGGAACGTTGCTCACAGGGCACAGAGGAGGCGTCAGTGCGATACAGTTCGCGTATCGGTCACGTGACCAAAGCAGCTCATGATCGGTCACGTGACTTTCTAAAAGCGGTACACGCACCGACACAGGGTTTCGCTCTATGAGCTCGACGCATGCGCCGATGCATCTGTGTTGCAGGACCCATCACTACTGTTACTAGAGAAAGGTACAGGAATGACGGCGTGGCGAAGTTGGTAGAGTGGCCGTGCCAGCAATCGGAGGGTTGCTGGTTACTGGGGTTCAATCCCCACCTTCTACCATCCTAGTCACGATACATGTTCACATTATTTGACTGTATCTATAAAAGATAAAAATATATTTTTATTTAAATGAAGATATGAAATAATCCTAAATGAAATACAATGACTTGGTTTATATTATTGTATAAACTGGGTCATAAAATCAGTGTCAGTTGAGTCGGTCCATAGGTTGCCTGTAGGGATTTTTAATGTCCAGCAGATGTCAGTATTTAGTGACACAGTATCGACACAGTATCAATACAGTTTTGCAATGTGTCGAAATGCTTCATGAGGCCTCATCAACCCATCACTACGATAGAGCTAACAGGAAACCAAGAAACAAGGAGCTTGGAGACAGCAAACAGCTATCAGGAACCAGCAAACAGGAACAGCTCACAGCAAACAATACTCCAGCACTGACTGGTGGGCGAGGCAGGTATAAATAGTAGCCTGATTGGCAATTGCCACCAGGTGTGCCAGACTGCCATCCAGGTACAGGTGAGGGAAACAAGCGCTCAGAGAGACATGCAGGAAAAGGAATGAAAATAAGAGTGCTGACTGGAAATAAAACACAAACAGAGGAAAAACCAAAACATAACCAAACTGTCAGTGACAAGCCTCATGAAAAAAACAAATGTGTTTATATTTTTGTTTAGTAAATTTTGGAGAGAAACTGGTTGCATTTTTTTTTATGAAGTGGCACATTTTTTCAGAACTCCGTCTCCTGTGTGGCATAAACACTGTACGGTTGTTTAGGGCCACAACCAGAGGTGGGACCAAGTCATCAAGTAAGTCTCAAGTCTTTGCCCTCAAGTCTCGAGTCAAGTCCCGAGTCAAGACAGGCAAGTCCCGAGTCAAGTCCAAAGTCAAGACTAGAAAGTCTCAAGTCAAGTCCTGCATTTTGAGTTTCGAGTCCTTTCAAGTCCTTTTAACCACAGACTAATATTTTTACACAGATTGTGTATGCTTTTAAAACGCTGTATTTATTTATTAAAACAAGTGCATTTGAAATTGCAGGAAAAAAAATGGTGCTGACATTGCAATTCATAATAGCACTATTAACCAGTCATTTTAATAGTTTAAACAATTTTAAACATTTAACTCATTCCTTTACAGAATAAACACATTTGCAAAAACAAACATTAACATACTATTGGTTGTATTTTATGAAAATAACATTACCACAAAGTTGAGAAGGAGCAAAGATCTTCAATATGTGTATGTGAGAATCACAAAGAAATCTTCTGGGGGAGGATGACCCCCTACAGGGGTTTGGTTTACAAACTTTCAGCCCCACCTAAAACAAAATTCACCAGCCGCCACTGATTATGATGCATTCTCATTTTAGGCAAAGTATAAGACAATACTTTTTTAACAGTATAATTGTAACCAGGAATAAGTCTTCAAGTAACAATATTCAAATACTAACATTGTTGGGTAAGACAGCATTTGGTTTTATTCTGAATCCAGTGAAACAGATTGGTGGTTTTAGCTGATAAAAAGACTTTCAGGTGTTTATATATGTTTAAGTATTTGGCAGACGCTTTTATCCAAAGCGACATACATAAAAAATAGATATAAAACAATCACTGTAAACATTATCATTTAAGGGAAGAATGTAATACAAAATATCAATACAAAGTGTCAAGACAGAATAAACTCTCTGCTGCTGCAGCAACAGAGTTACAGTCTATAGGTCCCTAAAATATATAGATATCTAATGTAGTCATACATTGTTTATGTAGGATATACGCATGTATATATAATCTAATCATATTGTTTCTTCAATTTAAAAATAGCTGACCGTTTTTTTCCCCCTTCTCTGGGATTATATTCTTAGTTTTGATCTCGGACGTCTGGTCATTTATAGCGTATAAGAATATTATATTACTGTTAAGCAAACTATGAATAATAAAAACGCCAAAACATGTGTCCGTTATCATAGCTACACGTATGACAAAAAAAACGCGTGAAAATCAGTGGTATTCAGTGAGGTAAAATGAATTAAATTTGCTGACAGTTCATTGCTCCTGCCAAATGAATTGCACTGAGTGCAGCGGATCACCACTCCAAGATGGCGGCTCCGCGTCTCGTCTGCGCCAGTAGGCAGTAGCGCTCCATGCTGCGTACCCTTATAAGATGTCTATGGTTATAACGTTAGCAGTGAGTTTACAGCCTCACTGATTTAACTACACAGCAAATAAAAGTCATGTTACTTAGCCAATAAACGTTATCTTACATTCAAAACTTACCCTTCTTTGTGCAACTTCATATGTCGAACGAAGTTTGAAGTTGTTGCGTCTCCGTCTGTAATATTCGAACTGCGTGATTTGCATACGGCAATTCGTTTTTTGTTGACCAAGTCGTAGTTTTTAACCAACTTTGGCATAATTGTTTCTCACTGCCGCATTGTTTGACAACTCTTGTTCATTGGTTGTCCTGCAATTGGATTGGATGAGAGCTGTGGGATGAAAACAACGTAGATTTAATTTGATTGGCTGTTGTACTGACAGCACACACGCTGACAAGCAGCACACACGCTTATAGACACAGACGTATAAAATGAAAGATACGGAGCGCTCCCAAATAACTTTTTAAGGTTTGGGTTTTGGGGAAAGTAGCAAGTCATGTCAAGTCAAAAGCCTCAAGTCCAAGTGAAGTCACAAGTCATTGATGTTAAAGTCTAAGTCGAGTTGCAAGTCTCTTTACATTTTGTCAAGTCGAGTCTAAAGTCATCAAATTCATGACTCGAGTCTGACTCGAGTCCAAGTCATGTGACTCGAGTCCACACCTCTGGCCACAACCACATGATCAGAAAGTCTGACCGGTTCAAGTCAATGTAGAAGCACTAGGTTTATATTTTCAATTACTAGTGACATTTGAATGTAAATCAAACTCTAGTAATATTAACGGCCTACTGAAATGATTTTTTTTTTTAAAACGGGGATAGCAGATCCATTCTATGTGTCATACTTGATCATTTCGCGATATTGCCATATTTTTGCTGAAAGGATTTAGTAGAGAACATCGACGATAAAGTTCGCAACTTTTGGTTGCTGATAAAAAAAGCCTTGCCTGTACCGGAAGTAGCGTGACGTCACAAGTTGAAAGACTCCTCACATTTCCCCATTGTTTACACCAGCAGCGAGAGTGATTCGGACCAAAAAAAAAAGACGATTACCCCATTAATTTGAGCCAGGATGAAAGATTTGTGGATGAGGAACGTGAGAGTGAAGGACTAGAGTGCAGTGCAGGATGCATCTTTTTTCGCTCTGACCATAACTTAGGTACAAGCTGGCTCATTGGATTCCACACTCTCTCCTTTTTCATTGTGGATCAAGGATTTGTATTTTAAACCACCTCGGATACTATATCCTCTTGAAAATGAGAGTTGAGAACGCGAAATGGACATTCACAGTGACTTTTATCTCCACTAGCACTTTAGCTACGGAGCTAACATGATAGCATCGTGCCTAAATGCAGATAGAAACAAAATAAATAAACCCCTGACTGGAAGGATAGACAGAAAATCAACAATACTATTAAACCATGGACCTGTAAATACACGGTTAATGCTTTCCAGCTTGGCGAAGCTAAATGCTGTTGCTAACGACGCCATTGAAGCTAACTTAGCAACGGGACCTCACAGAGCTATGATAAAAACATTAGCGCTCCACCTACGCCAGCCAGCCCTCATCTGCTCATCAACACCCGTGCTCACCTGCGTTCCAGCGATCGACGGAAGGACGAAGGACTTCACCCGATCATCCGTGCGGTCGGCGGCCAGCGTCGGATAGCGCGTCTGCTATCCAAGTCAAAGTCCTCCTGGTTGTGTTGCTACAGCCAGCCGCTGATACACCGATCCCACCTACAACTTTCTTCTTTGCAGTCTTCATTGTTCTTTAAACAAATTGCAAAAGATTCACCAACACAGATGTCCAGAATACTGTGGAATTTTGAGATGAAAACAGAGCTTTTTTGTATTGGATTCAATGGTGTCCGAATACTTCCGTTTAACTATTGACGTCACGCGCATACGTCATCATACATAGACGTTTTCAACCGGAAGTTTAGCGGGAAATTTATAATTGCACTTTATAAGTTAACCCGGCCGTATTGGCATGTGTTGCAATGTTAAGATTTCATCATTGATGTATAAACTATCAGACTGTCTGGTCGGTAGTAGTGGGTTTCAGTAGGCCTTTAAAGACTTTCAAATAATGGTGATAATAAAAATGAGCCCCCCCCAAAAAAGGTGAGCACTAAATTGACTAATTAGTCAATACAGGTTTGGACTTCATTCCTTTTTGTGTGTTCTAATTGCTTATTTTAATGAGACTAATGTGAGTCTAATGAAGCGACTTGTATTCCATTTAAAGGAATCCTTTTGGCTTAATACAAATATTGCAGCCATCTGGCCTGATGTTAATCATTGTCCAGCAGTGGTTTATCCTGCCGACTAAAGTTGAGCTAATCTACTGTTATGAAACGATCCCCTTTACACACACACATGCAGTTTGCAGCGTAGATGTTGATGTATGGCTTGAGGATAGGTGGTCAGCTCATTAGTAAGTCAAATCCTACTTGTGGGCAGGCTCGCAGACCTTTCAGCCGTCTCCCACTATACAGTTAAGTTAGTGCTGTGTTGCAGAGGCAAGTATTACACATGAAACACTGCAGAAAAAGTGACTTTAATCACATACTGTAATGGAAATATAACACAGCCAACCAAGAGCTTCTCAACTGGTGAGTTGCCAAAATGTCTACTTGAAAATGTTTGGCTTTGGGAGCAGAGAGCAGCTGGAATTTGGTGATAAATGTTGAAGTACATGATGCACTGCCATGGTAATAACACACCATAGCCACATTATAATCTATGGCTCGCTTTTTGACAGGACTTATTAAAAGCTCATCCCATGAAAGCAAGCAGGCAGCGACTGCATAGCACTCAAGACAGAAAATCTATAGTGACTTCTTTTACTGTGCGGTGGGAAATAGTGCAAACAGGCCCTCAGAGCACATGCAGCATTTGTCTTGTGCTTTTAAATTGAAAGACGGCAGCACTCAGGTCCTGTAGGCAATGTGCTTTTAACCCACTTTTACCTTGTTTTTACCAAGTTTTCTGCCTCTCACTTTTGGACATGACAAGCGCACGAAGAGAACTTTACTTGGTTAGTTTACTTAGGAGAGGAAAGAACCCCCGGAAAGGTCTGCAACATAATAATAGTGTAATTTATTGGCAAAGTCTATTTGAGAGGGTTTGGAGTCTGCTTCTGCCAGGAAAATGCATCAATCAAGGGAATACAAGTCATAGTAAAGATAATGTTTTCTTGGAACACATTGCAAATCCATTGATTTGATCAGATATGTTATGCCATGCTATCTATTTGCGTGTATGTATATATATATATATATATATATATATATATATATATATATATATATATATATATATATATATATATATATACACATACATATATATGTGCATATATATATACAGTATGTACATATATATACAAATGTACATATATATATATATATATATATATATATACACACATACATATATATGTGCATATATATATACAGTATGTACATATATATATATATATATATATATATATATATATATATATATATATATATATATATATATATATATATATATATATATATATATATATATATATATATATATATATATATATATATATATATATATATATATATATATATATAACATCTGCAATGAGGTGGCGACTTGTCCAGGGTGTACCCCACCTTCCGCCCGAAGGCAGCTGGGAGAGGGACAAGCAGTAAAAAAAAATTGATGAATATCATACCAATTCATGTGTGGGATGGATGGATATTACACCAATTGATGTGTAGGACATTAACAAAAGGTAACAAAAAGTAGTTGTATTCGTGTCAACCAATACATTGTTAGCTATATTTTAAATCTAGCTAACTATATAGGTTGAACCTTGCTGACCCCACAGTAATCCTTGCTGCTCCAATAAATGAGTGATTTGAAATGCAAAAATATCAGGGCAGCTTTTACATATGCAGTTTCTAGGCTTTCATATTAATGACATGGAGGTTTAAAGCCACTGTTGTCATTGTAAGCGCCCTCATTCACCCGCAGCTTTAGCCAGGTTATCACCTTTAAAGCTTTCAAATCAATTTAAATCAAGGTTTTTAGCCATGCAGTGGTGATTTATGGAAACATGCATTTTAAATTGGGAAAACACAAATCTTTAAATATACAGTAAAAAAATTAATAAAATGAAAATATTAATGTATATATAATTAAAGTATTTGTCACACACTAACTCACTGTAGGGAGGCCTGGAGCCTATCCCAATTGCACTCGGGGGGAAGGCGGCGTACACCCTGGACAAGTCGCCACCTCATCACAAGGCCAACACAGATAGACATACAACATTCACATTCACATTCAATTTAGTGTGATGCCAATTAGCCTATCCCTAGGTCCATGTTTTTGGAGGAGAGAACCCAAACATTCACAGGGGAAACATACAAAGTCCACACAGAAAAGCACTTAGCCCGGGAATCAAACCCAGGACTTTCTTGCTGTCAGGCATGAGCGCTAACCACTTCTCCACTGTGGTTTTTAATGCTCTGTGCAGGCAAAACCAAACATTTTTGAAAAGTGACTAATGCACAAGTCTCACTACAAATCAAGAGAGTCCTTTGATTTCACCCATCCAATTCATGAAAAAAAAGTATTATAATTAAAGAAAGCTGCTGATAAAATAACATATTACAAAAAATTGTGCGGTTAAACGACCACATTTGAATTCATATTAATCACACTTCTGAATTAGATTAATCATTATTAACCAGAGGTTATTACTCGCTTGCATGATTTAATTTAACTTAGTAAAACAATATTTGGAGCATGTCCTGTTAAAATAAATTGCGTTATTAACCTGCGTATATACATGATTAATGTGATTAATCACATGAGTTTTAAACTTTTTGACAGTCCTACAAAAAATGTAGTATATACACCGCAAAAACAGCCATACTTCAAATTAGTTCAAAAAGAGTCACATTTTCTGGTCATGGGAAAATCTAAATTAATGGCAAGAATTCTTAAAACTAGAATATTTTTCTTTTTACTGTAAGAATAAAATGACTACATTTAAGCAAATTGTTCTTATTCATTTTAAGATTAACCAAAACATTCATAAATTGAGATAAAATGTACTTAACTTAGGCTAGATTTAAACAAAATGTATGTAGGCAATACAATATTACATAGCCCTTATGTGACAATGATGCTGTCAAGTGTGAGTGAGGCCAGGGGTCATACATCCTTCGCTCAGCACGCCTTCCTCATATCCAAACGCCATGTTTTACACACGTATGCCCCAAATCCTGATCCTGCGTGCACTGCCAGTCATTTCTGCATGACTTGACCCAAATACATTTTTTTGCTTAGTGCCTCGTCTTATAGCTGCTCTGTAAATTATTCAGGAAATGCTTGTGGTGGAAAAGAGAGGAGAACGTTTTAATTCACGCAATGACCTGGAGATGCATGACTTTTCTTTTGGGTCACATTAAGAAAGTTGCGAGGAAGATGATTGTGCCCCCTCCCCTTTCCTTTTATACCATCTGCCATCCCTGACCCCGTCATCCCATGGATAATGCATTTGACAGAACAGCAGCACAGTAGGCAGCACCTTCATGTTCTCATGTCACCCAGATTACGTGTAAAGGAGACAGCGTGGGGAAGGGAGGAGGGGGTTGGCAGACGGATGAAAGGTATCCCAGGTGATGAGGTGTACGGGAGGTCTGCTCTCCTTACAGTCACTGGATACCAGACGTTTAAGAAAACACTCATGCGTTCCATGCGCGCAGACACATGCATACGCTGCCATTATTTCTTCTAAGGACACTCCAATGAGGCAGTGGGAGGAGGCAGGGAAGGACAGAGAGAGGGAGTGTGTGTCTGAGAGAGCGAGCGAGCTGGAGAAGGAGAGGTAGAGAGGGGGTGGGGATACAAGGACCTGGATGGGGCAGAGATATTGTCTCCTCCTGGATGCTGCTGCCTGGCCCCTTCATGGCTTTTTCTGTCCTTCCTCCAGCGTGTCGACCCCGCATGGACCAGCAGCACTCAGCAGCCATGGCGCCGGGGATAGATCATCCCCAACGAAGAGCCTTTGAGATGGCAGCGTGCGCTTGTGCCTGCAGGGAGGAACGCGTCAGGCTTTCCCAGGCAAGCGGCAGCCTGCAGTGAGAGCCAGTCCTCTCATGTCTTCGTGCGTGTGTGCATGAGTGCCGCCAGTGTGTATGTGCCCACTTTCAACCCTTCCTGGAGGAGAGTGGCTCCCCCCGTCACTGGACAGTAAGGTAAGGGTTATGTTTTGCATCCAGTGCCTCCCCATGTTCCTTCTCTTGCTATATAAAGAAGCTCCATGTCATTGAGGAAGGCGAGTGTACGCAATTGGTTGGTTGGAAGAGAAGCGGGATAGAGCGGCGGTGAGAATGCAGAGCAGCCAGGAGGTGTTGACGGTAAAAAGACGTAGAAGCAGCTTCACATCCTCCCCCTTTTTTCTGTCGTCTCTTTTGTCAACCTTCATACGGATCACTCAAGGTTCTCTTTCAAGCTCAGGGAAAAATGACTTTGTCCTCCACTCTCATGGGAAGATTGAAGAGTACACCTGAGGAATTTGTGAGGTCAGGGGTCACAGATGTTCTGTGAAAAGGAGGCTTGGCAATCAGGACACCACACATAATCGGGCTGCTTTAATATGCCAGCCCTGTGCTTCAGACGGCATCATTTCATTGTTTAGTGGCTATGCTATGCCTCGACAGTTGTTAGTTTTCTGTGCACTTTCAAGTTTTCATTTTTACTTAAGTTACCTTTTTACTTGCAACCGCCTGCTGTCTCTGCATCTCGGGGTCACGTTGTAAGCAACTATTTATTTGAAATAATCTTTCTTGTAGTTCATCCTAAATATGTTGGCTGACACCAAACTTGTGTAAATAAACCTCATACTGACTTCTCCTTAAGGGTATGCACAATGTGTGGCCGCAAGATAACCGAAACATACTTTTAGCAAAAATTGCAGTTGAAAACCGAATTATACGAAAATCGAGGTAGCACTGATGTGTTGTGAGTGAAAGCAATGACTACAACAGCAAACATTGTCAAAACAAGGGAGGCAATGTTTCAACTCTGAACTGTTTGCTTGTGGATTTAACTCTAATAAAACAAGATACACTATATTGCCAAAAGTATTTGGCCACCCATCCAAATGATGAGAATCAGGTGTCCTAATCACTTGGCCCGGCCACAGGTGTATAAAATCAAGCACTTAGGCATGGAGACTGTTTCTACAAACATTTGTGAAAGAATGGGCCGCTCTCAGGAACTCAGTGATTTCCAACGTGGAACTGTCATATATGACAACTGTCATATAAGCGTGCAACAAATTCAGTCATGAAATTTTCTTGCTCCTAAATACTCCAAAGTCAACTGTCGGCTTTATTATAAGAAAATGGAAGATTTTGGGAACAACAGCAACTCAGCCACCAAGTGGTAGGCCATGTAAACTGACAGAGAGGGGTCAGCAGATGCTGAAGCGCATAGTGCAAATACTTTCTGCACAGTCAGTTGCTACAGAGCTCAAAACTTCATGTGACCTTCCAATTAGCCCACGTACAGTACGCAGAGAGCTTCATGCAATGGGTTTCCATGGACGAGCAACTGCATCTAAGCCATACATTACCAAGCCCAATACAAAGCGTGGGATGCAGTGGTATAAAGCACGTCGCCACTGGACTGTAGAGCAGTGGAGAGGCCTTCTCTGGAGTGATGAATCACGTTTTTCCATCTGGCAATCTGATGGACCAGTCTGGGTTTGGAGGTTGCCAGGAGAACGGTACATTTCATACTGCATTGTGCCTAGTGTGAAATTTTGTGAAGGAGGAATTGTGGTGTGGGGTTATTTTTCAGGAGTTGGGCTTGGCCCCTTAGGTGCACCGACATCGTATTGAACCCTATGGGTTAGGAATGGGATGGCACTTCAAGTTCATATGTCAGTCAAGGCAGGTGGCCAAATACTTTTGGCAATATAGTGTATATCCATCCATTTTCATCCATTTTCTACCGCTTGTCCTTTTTGGGGTTGCGGGGGGTGCTGGAGCCTATCTCAGCTGCATTCGGGTGGAAGGCGGGGTACACCCTGGACAAGTCGCCACCTCATCGCAGGGCCAAAACAAATAGACAGGCAACATTCACACTCACATTCACACTCTAGGGCCAATTTAGTGTTGCCAATCAACTTATCCCCAGGTGCATGTCTTTGGAGGTGGGAGGAAGCCGGAGTACCCGGGGGGAACCCACGCAGTCATGGGGAGAACATGCAAACTCCACACAGAAAGATCCCGAGCCCAGGATTGAACTCAGGACTACTCAGGACCTTCGTATTGTGAGGCACATGCACTAACCCCTGTTCCACCGTGCTGCCCAATATAGTGTATATGCTGGTTGAAAACATGTTCCACTCTTCCACTCTGGGGCGGTATAGCTCGGTTGGTAGAGTGGCCGTGCCAGCAACTTGAGGGTTGCAGGTTCAATCCCCGCTTCCACCATCCTAGTCACTGCTGTTGTGTCCTTGGGCAAGACACATTACCCACCTGCTCCCAGTGCCACCCACACTGGTTTAAATGTAACTTAGATATTGGGTTTCACTATGTAAAGCGCTTTGAGTCACTAGAGAAAAAGTGCTATACTTCACTTAAATATCCACTGGAAATCAATGAGAGAGCAAGCTGTTCTCAAGAAGCAAATAGATTTTAGCTTTAGCCAAATTGCTTTTTCATCACAATTGTTCACATATTGACAGCCCTGCAACATGCATGCTCAAAACACAACACCTTAAAAGTACCCTGCATGCAATCATTGATATTGAAAAGCAAGGTGACAGAGAACGTCCTTTAATTGCACATACCCTCACTCACAGGTGAGTTTCTTCTTCACTGGAGGTGACATGGCCATCATCATTTTCTCAATCGCGCACAATGCAAACACACGTGCCCAGAGGGCGCTGACAGTGAGTGACAGAAGCCTCACACATGTTGGGAGACAAAACATACGTGGAGGTGTCAGTGGTATCCACGCCTGTTATCATAAACGCTTGTGTTATTGTTATATCATGAGTCAGCCCTTGGAAGTAAACGTGCGCATTAGCGGCTTAACGTAACCGGCAGTCAGGATTAAAACAGGCAGTCTAAATTAGGACAGCGTGTCGCAAGTCCCCTCGCTGGGTTGGAAAATAGCACCCGTGACATTGGAAGGTAGAGGAGTGGGTACA